>NC_141091.1:13758338-14028338 GCF_041138505.1 Cibotium barometz
CTGAACCCATGGTGAGGCTGGGAACAAGGCAAGCTCTGTAGCCTTGCAAAAAAATCCCACCAGGTCCAAATTTGCCAAAAACACAGGCAGACTAACCACTGAAACAGCAGCCCAGGGTGAGAACACAGGCAAACCCTAGCGCGTAGAAGAAAACAAACCCAACAAACCCCACACAAAAAAGAGGCAGATCTGATCCACCCCTCAAAAAGCAATGGTGGGGAGAGGAGAAGAGTGTCGATAATTTCACTTATCGATCACAGGACCCCCTGGTCATAGCCCTTTCCATACCGTCCAGCAACACAATCACTTTTTCCTTCAGCTGAAGGAACCTACTGATTGGAAGCGCTTATTGTTGAATGAAGCATGACCAGACAAGACACTGTACATATATTCTATTTGTATCCCATCCATGAAAAGGTTCCCAGTCTAGAACACCCCTATGCCCCTATCAAAGAGACTTCTGCATACATCGGCGTCTGTAACCTCGCTTTACTACTTCAAATTTCTGAAAAAGGTATGCAAAGCTTTCACAATGTCATCAGCTGTCAACTCGCAGCCTTCCTCCATCTGCATGACAAAGTCTAGACACTGTCAGCATTCCGCACTTCAATAATGAGACAAGAAAGCTTTTTCCCCTTGCAACAACACAGAATTAACACCAGATCAAAACACTAATGGCACTGCATGTCTGCTGCATGCTACATACAGGCATGGCTCTACAGATGAAATATGACATTTCAAGAGATAGAATGCCTGACCTGTGCACTGAAAGTAAGATCGAGAGTCGTATCTGAAAAGGACAGGATGTTGGCATTGATGACCGATAGCTGCAGCTTCTCAAGCTCCCCAAAAGCTTTCACAAGGACACTCTTCATCTTGTCACAATGCACTCGAATCAGCACATTCTTCTCAATCACTCGCACTTCAATATCAGGTTGCCGGAAACCCTCTAGGTTATCTTTCTTTGTGTCTGAAACTAAACTCGGATCCGCAGAGCCTTTACCAGATTTGTGTACAGCCACGGAAACCGTCTTAGGAACCTGATCCTCCAGTGCTTTGAGCCGCTCTTGTAAGTTCTTGACGTACTTTATTGCATCCCCAAGGACAGACGCCTTGTCCATCTGATCCCGCCAAACCCAACACATACTGGTTGCCATGAGAAACATCCCCACACACCTAATAAAAAGCAACAGAAGGCTATAAAGGAGAACAAATTAATTTACCTTCTTTAATCCAGGCACGATTGCAGACAACGCTATGAATCGCTGACTTAGCTTTTCTCTCCTCCTGCGTTCCGCCATGATATGGTCTTGAGTATTCACTGCCTTAGGAGGAGCTGAAGACTCACTCATACCCTGCATACTCTGGTTCACGGAGTGAAGACCCAGTCTTCCCCCACCTCCATGAATAGAATTTGAAGGTGAATGCGGAGCTTCCTTTGTTGTTGCGGTGGTCACCATGGAGTGCACATCAGTCAAGTTGCTTTCTTGTCTTCCCAGAACCTGGGGATGTCCCATCTTGAAACGAAATGCTGGTGTCATCGGTCCAACATTTTCGTAGATTTCATCTTTCATATTGGGAAAGGAAGTCAAGAAACCTTCAAGCGCATGAGCTTGCTGCAGCTGCTGCTGGCGCTGCTGCTGTACAAAGGACTGCTTTCCACTGCATTCAGTCACAGGACACCAGGAAAATGATGCAGAGTCTCCATACAAGTGTTGGTGGCCATATGAAACATCCCATGAACCCAAATTTGGAAGCTTTGAAGGCCTCTCATAACCAAACATTGTCTCAGCAGGTTTCAATGCCACGTTATGATTGGGAAAAACCTCAGATGCCTGCCTCTTTTGTGACGACCCGTTGGATTGAGAACTTGAAACTAGACCACCCAAAGCCGTGCTGGTGCTATTTTGAAGACATGTGCTAGATGTTGAAGGTTCTATTGGGCTAAAAAGACCATCTAGAGATTTAGCAAGAAGAGGATCCTCCATTCCCTATTCAAAACAGCATTAAAACAAAAGAATTTGAGCATCTCTCTCTCTCTCTCTCTCTCTCTCAAGTCCTCAACCTCCTCAACCTCCTCAACCCTAACCCTAGAAATCCACCATCATGAAAAAAACGTGAGCAAAGAGATGAGAGCTCCCAAGATAGGAAGAAGAACCCTAGTATGGCATACTATGTTGAACAACCCAACCATATATTGCTAGTACCCCCATGGTATATACCACTGAGTCTTTTGGCCTGCAGCCATCACCCAAGAACCTTTCCAATTGCAGGCAAGCATTCACAGTTGACTACGTAAGTGGAGATGTGTCGTTGTGTGCCACCAATGGAGATCTCCAAAAAGACCATGAATGATCAAGCAACATCACATTTGTCACATGAACCAAGCAATCACCACATTCTCTCTCTCTCAAAAAGACCATGAACGATCACGCATCACATTCGCAAGCAATCACCACATTCTAAACTCGTCGTGGCTAGAAGAAAGTTCACCCTCCGCAATATCTCTATCACACTCTATAAGGGTAAATGGCAGAAGAAACTGCTCAAAACCCTAGTATCTATTTTAATTCAGCACAGTGATTATCTACAGGAGAACCTTTTTCCTCGCAGATATCACGTCTGCTTCATGTTTCCTTGACGAAATGATCACCATTCTCCATTTAACTTCAAGGATTACCTGATAGCAACCTCTACCAAGAGGCAAAATGAGGATTGAGAACAAGAGGCAGCACATACCAGTTCCAATTCTGACAACCAATGCATAGATCCAACATTTGGAGAAGGTAGCTCCATCCGCATCTCCATTGAGTTGACTCGATGTGGAGTATATTATGCAGCAAGTACTGTGTTAACCTACACGATAATGCCATGTGTAAATAATATTTCCATTGAGCGGCTGCATGACATCAAACAAGAGTACTACTAAATGGGAGGAGGAGGGGGGGGGGGGGGGGGAGCTAGAAATGTTGCTCAAAGAGTGCATGCACTAGTGTAACTACATCAATTAGCTAGTGAGTTCCAGAAGCAATGCATGTATGTAAGAACACTCAAAATCCAAGAACAGAACCGGCGTTAGAAATCATAAGGGTAGAGATGTGCAATCTAAATATAAACAGAAAGCTACTGCATCATGCAGACCTGAAAAGACTAGGAGAAGGCCTAATTCTTCAGTATTTCCTCTTGGAAGACTAGTGGGGAAGCTGTCTAGTGGCTAAACTTCACTTGAATAAGGAACTCATTAGAACCTTTGCTTAGCAATGCAGGGAAAAAAAGAACATCTCAAAAAAAGCGCCACACCAAATCCACAACGCTGAGGCAAACTCAGCTCGGAAGAGAGATGGAGATAACGTGTGTGTGAGTGTGTGTGTGTGTGTGTGTGTGTGTGTAGAGAGAGAGAGAGAGAGAGAGAGAGAGAGAGAGAGAGAGATGCCAATTCAGTTCAACAAGGATTGGAAATGAAAGAGCCACATAGAGAGAGAGAGAGAGAGAGAGAGAGAGAGAGAGAGAGAGAGAGGTTCGCTCCAGTAAAAAGACTAGAAACAAAAGACCCACATGGGAAGAGAGAGAGAGAGAGAGAGGGGAGGCAAATTCAGTTCACAAGGACCAGAAACAAAAGACCCATCTGATGGTACAGAGATCAGAGGAACAAATTCAGTTCTAAAACAAAAGAAACTCCTGTGTGTGAGTGTGTGTGTGTGTGTGTGTGTGTGTGTGTGTGTGTGAGAGAGAGAGAGAGAGAGAGAGAGAGAGATGTGGGTTGCTTACTTGGGATTTAGAAGAGTCCCGGGCGAGCCCCCCCCTTGAATCCGCTAGGCATCAACAAAAGCAGACAAAACACAGGAGAAGCCAGAAGAAGGGAGGGAGCCTACTGATAATGATAATGATGAAGGGGGAAGATAATGAAGGGGGTATTATAGACTAGCCTCTAGGCTTCCCTTCAACGGCGCCCCGGCCTGTTCCCCAGCGAGGCCAACATCTCCCCCATGACTCTATTACGTAATTATGGATTTTCTTACAATCTAAAAATAATAATGGATTTTATATCTACCATTTTTATTATATAATCGATTTTATATCTACCATTTTTATTATATAATGTTTGTTTCATACCCAACCCTCGTTGTGGGCGCCCTCTTTGAGTTTATAATGGATGTGGGTTCTCCAAGACCTATGAAAGGCCTCTCCAAACAGAGGTGAAGATGCATGATATGTGAACAACTAGCGACCTTTCTCGAACTAGGCCGGGTAGCCTTTGGCAAACCTCCATTAGCATTTTACACATCAAGCTCCTCGTTCAGAGATCCTAGCCTCAAGTTGCATCAACTACCAAGATGGGGACAATAGCCCGGTGGTTAAGGCGGCACCTTTCTTCTCCCAAGATGCGTGTTAGATTCTACCCCACCCCTCCCCCTCACTTCACAATGGGGTAAGCGTGTGGGTGTCCCTCCTTTTTTTTCTTTTTCCTTTTTTTGTTGCATCATGTAAATCCCCCTTGTGGGGCCCATGACTTTAAAATAACTCTCTCTCGAACTAGGCCGGGTAGCCTTTGTCAAACCTCTATTAGAATTTTACACCTCAGGCTCCTCGTTCAAAGATCCTAGCCTCAAGTTGAATCAACGCCCAAGATGGGGACAATAGCCGGGTGGTTAAGGTGGCACCTTTCTTCTCCCAAGATGCGTGTTAGATTCTACCCCACCTCACTTCACAATGGGGTAAGAGTGTGGGTGTTCCTCCTTTTTTTCCTTTTTCCTTTTTTTGTTGCATCATGTAAACCCCCCTTGTGGGGCCCATGACTTTAAAATAACTCTCTCTCTCTCTCTCTCTCTCTCTCTCTCTCTCTCTCTCTCTCACACACACACACACACACACACACATGGTCGCTTTCTTTTCCATGTTGAGGTGCTTCCATCAATGCTCCATCCTCTTTCTTGGCTATGCGCTTTCATTTTCAACACTTGTCACAAATTTACACTCAAGAATCCGTGTACATGGTGTCTTCATGCTCTTTCCTTGCCACCTACACCCTTATCCAACTCCTTTTCAACCTCATCTTGAGGCCTCTCAACTACACTCGACAAGGACAAGGATTGACTGAAAAAAAACTCAAAAAATGCACATTGATTCAATCTCACGCTTCATATTTGTACTACAAGTGGAAGCCTTCACAAATGCAAGTTATATCTTATATGTGATCATGGGGTCCTTCCATAAATTGTGAGTGGTGGAAGGTCTACCTAGAAGCACATATTTAGCCTAGAGATAGACTCCTTTCACATGTACATATTTATCCCACTCGCCTTCCCTAAAAAAGGAGGAGTTTTGAAACTACATGTCAACATATCCTTGTCATTTCTCTACTATGACATGTGGCCATAAATTCAGTTTCAAGAAAATGTCAGTTGCAATTACAAAATTATGTTTTAAAGAAAGCTTTAGGAGAAAAGTTAATCTTTGTCATGTGGAAATTCCAGGAGCCATACTTTATGGCAACTCACAATTCAAATAGAAAAAGGGTTGCATGCTAGGGGAAAATGCAATCAAGAAAGGCCTTGGATGCATGTAAAGTAATTGTTGAGTAGCAAGAAGCTTCAATTATAGGGAGTGGAAACTTGTGTTGCTCTATTTCTTGCTCATGGGAAACTCAAAGGCCTCCATGGTCGTGCTTTGAGTGCATTGTTAACGTATTAGTGAGGTAGTGCTTGAAAGGATCAACAGTACCCTTTTAAACTTCATCCACGTATGATACCAATTATGTCACGCATGTGTTTATGCATACACTTTCTAATTTAAGCTTGAAGGCTTTATTGATCCATTTCTCAATGTGGTGTCAGTTTGCTCCACTATTATTACCCTTGGATTGAGGGCTCCATTGTTTTAGTGGACCTTCCATATATAATGTAACCTCTTTAAGGATGTTCAATTGTATCATCTCCAAGTTTCTATAGCACGCACTTTGTTTCTCCTGCACCATCTAAGTTAGGATTGCTTTAAGCATTTTGTTAGCAATCATGGTTAAATGACTACACCTTGTGGTTAGCATATAAAGGCCTTTGTAAGTAGCCCAAAGTTTTAAGCTAATATTTCTTCAATCATCATCCTTCTCAAAAGTGCATGATTTAATCATAAATAACCTCTATTCAGACACCAAACAAAAGGTTTTAACACTATTATTGCATGGCCTGATAGGTATGCGATATGATCCATAGGTACTAATGATTGGGCGCTTACAAGAGTATAAAGTCCAGAAGAGAGAACGCGTCTTGAAAGGCTTACGTACCAATCTTTAAGCATGCATCTTTGCAATGCCCTTGCTCCTTTTGGTCTCTCTGTTCATGGATCAAGGGCCAAAATAATGTCTTACCCAATCCACCATCTAATTATGCTATGGCATTGTTAGATCCAATAGGTCTAGAGTATTCCATGACATGTTGATATGTGAGACTTGCTCCTAGTGAGGAAAGAATGGGACTACCTTTAGGTGTTTCCAAAGCAATAGTTCTAAGGTGCTTGCAGCATGCCTAACTTTACCACATGCAAGTTACAAAGTGAACCTTGCTACGAGATATGTTTATAGGGGCCTACTCAAATCACCAACCTCCTTGTCGAGCTCTTTATAATGGAGCACAATTCAAGTTCAATTGGATACCCTCCATTTTTTTTATTTAACCTTTGTTAGCATCAATGGCTTGAAGAAATGTGCCTCACGCTAAAATTACAAAAAATAAGGTACCCGAGCTAGTAAGGGTACACCCATCATAAAATCCATGTCAGTCTCCCCAATAACACCACTCGTTAAAAAAATTATGTGCCAATCTTCCCAATAAACAATAATTGTGATATGTTAAAAAGTGAAAGGGTGCATTTTTTGATGTAAAAAACTTTGTGTATAAGGGCTAATAACCTTGGACGGATTTATCTTAAGCATATGTATGAATACTTAGTCTATTTTGGGGACTTTTCATATCTTAGAAGTTAAAAAGTCGTTTGGTTCTTGAAAAGGGAGAAGGCTTTTCAGTTATGGATGTTCTTGATACTAGGCGGATTTTCTGTGTAGCTATGGCAGATTTCTGAATGCAAGATGCAGTTTGTCAGTCTATCTATCTTATTCCTATTTCTTGTACTTTGCATATTTAGTGTCTTGAGTGTAGATACAATGTAGTAGTGATCTGAGAGGAATGTGTGTGTTTTGAAACTGAAGTTCTGTGTGTGTGAGGATTTTCTTGGTCTGACAAGAGTAGGAGTCATCTAAAATGACAGTTCCTGTGTGACAATTTCCTGTGCAAAAATTGTTTGGCTATGAGCAAAGTATACATTGGCGATCACGGTGATTGTGGCAAGTCGTCATGGTCGAATTCATTTGATTTGAAGATGGATTCTGATTTGTCAATGCAAATCTCAGCAGCAGTCAAATTTGTGAGTGTTCACGGTGTTGTGATGCAATGTCAAGGTCGAGTTTGCTTTCTTCTATAAGGGGGATGAGTGCCAAGAAGACACTGAGCAGCAGTTACGATGGCAGTTACACTGGCAGTTATGATTTCTTGGAAGTTAGATGCTGAATGACAAATCTGAGTTATAGATGGAATCTGAGTTGCGGACAAAATTTGATTTGCAGACAGTCTGATTTGTGGAGAAATTGATTGGCAAACAGCAGAGAAATTGTCAGCAACAACCTGATTTGGAGAAATTGACAGTCTGATTTGCAGACAGTCTGATTTGATTTGCAGACAGTCTGATTTGTGGAGAAATTGATTGGCAAACAGCAGAGAAATTGTCAGCAACAACCTGATTTGGAGAAATTGACAGGGCAAAAGTCACCATAGCAGCAACAAGAAGTCCAGATTGTGACTATTATTCAACATGCACAACGTTTAAGGAGGTAACTTTTTATGGCAAATCTTTCAAGAATGATTAAAGTATCATTAACTTAAAATATTTCAATCAGTTTAAGCAACCAATTAAATGAGCTTTGTGGATTCCGGTACAGCATCCGTGGCTCTCCGTTTAGCAAATTTAATGGGTCTCAGATTGGTGTGGTGCATCTTTCTTGATGGTTGGCTGAATATGATTGTTGTATTTTAATGATGTGATCATAATGGGGGGTAAAAAGAAGAAGAAGAAGTGCGAGGTTTGCATGAGTAGGAAGCATGAGGTGGATGATTGTCCATGTGCAATTGATGAGTGCTCAAATAAAGATGGATGTAGGAAATGGTGTATGGTTGATCTATGCACAAAATTTCATAAAATCATCCATAAAGTGCATAAAGCATCATCTTGGGAGGAAAAGGTTGGTGGATTTTGAGGATGACTTAGAGAATGCATATGAATGGTTAGCTGATCACAACGGAGACAGGCGAGAGTGATGTCCTAGTAGGAAAAGCATTCGGAAGTTACAAAAAGCATGTGAGAAGTTGAGAGATGCATATGCGGATGAGTTTGAAAGGGAGTCAAGTGATGATGATGACATTTGGATTGGCATGGAGTTTGAAAGTCATCAAGTGGGAGTACCAAAGATGGTGGAGAAGGAGGTGCAAAAGGAGCTTGGCCAAGAGAGCCTGAAAGAGCCCTTAGATACCCCTAATCTACCACTAGAGTATGCTCATGTAGTGACTGTGGAATTTCTGTCAAACATATCTACACAAGAGAATTTGCAGTTGGAAGATGTTGCGGGATCGATACATGAATCCCATAAACAGATTTTGAACTTAGAAACCCAATGTGCTGAACAAACCTTCCAGGAGTTTACATATGCTGATTGTGATGGTTTGCGAATTCAAGCAAAAAGTCAGACCATTGTGTCTGATGTTGCCGATGATCACGGAAATCAGATTTTTGATTTTGAATGTTTTGAAGGACATATTTTGATGTCACAGGTTGATATTCAGCAAGGAGATGTTTCAGTTGTGTAAAGAATTTGAACAAGTGGATTGATTTTTGGTCTGAATCAAATACATGTCTTATGGATCAAATTGAGTAGGAGGATTGTCAAGAGCAAGTTGTTAAAGAGTACAAAGCAGGTTTGACACATTTTGGGGGATCAGCATATGATGCCTGAAATGCGGGCTGATGAAATTTTAAGTTTAAGTTTGATGGATGTGCATTCTAAAATGGATGTGGAAAAAGTTGTTCTCAATTCAAATATATTTTTGTTGAATGATGTGTGCTTTCAAGTTGATGACAGAATGGAGGTGAATTTGTGCAAAATGGATTGTTAGATGTGGATGACGAATTCTAAAATACAGATGATGGCAGATTGTCAAAATTCAGATATTCATGTGTTGCAGATTTTGGAGTTGCAAATTGGTCAACGAAGAATGCATTATAGGATGCATAGTGATCAGTTTTTATGGTTTATGGATCAGATCACATCTAAACAAGTTCAGAGGATTCGAGAGGCTTATATGCGGATTATTTGCCTGATTTTTATGAAATTTTCAAATTTCAGAGCAAACTTAGTTTGTATACATCTCAGTAGGTTTCTTGTCACATTTTCATAGCAGATGGCCAAATAAACCTACAGGAGCTGATTGAGGTGGATTTTGATGGTTGGAGGATTCAAGCGGAATGCCAAATTCATCAAAGGGAAGTTGCAAAAGTTGTCAAGGGTCAAAGTTTTGGTTTTGAAGTGTCTCAATCTATGATTTTGCTGTCCAAGGTTCAATCTAATCTTAAATATGTTTTCATTTGTGAAGAAAGTTGGTGATCAAATTGACTATTTGGCAAATTTGGGTTCAAATTTGTTTGACAAAGGTTGTTTTAATAGCATTTAACTTGGAGGATGTCAAGTGCAGATATTTGATGAATGTGAAGCAGGTTTTACAAATCTGATTATGTCAAAACAAGTGTGGAGGATTAGATCAGATTCAAGGCAAAATTATGATGCAGAATTTTTAAGTGTTCTGGAAGTGTTATCTGATTTGATAGTCAGGTTTCTTTCATTCTGTTTGACAAGGGAGTATGGTCCGATTTTCAAAATGCGGAGGGAGCAATATTTTAATCAACGGATAGGAAGTCAGATCAGCAAAAAGTCAGTAGTTCAGTAGATTAGTCAGAAATCAGAAGAGCATTATGTTGCAAATGGAAAGTCAGTAGATATGCAAGATTTCAAAGAGGAGGATGTTCTGATGACATTTATGCTGATTTTGTTTTATCTTTGCAAGATTCTTTGCCTATCTAGTTTACGGATCAAGGGATTGTGGGTCCGAAGTTATTTTTCTTTGAAAAATTAAGCCACCGGGCTGTGCCAAGTGTATAAGGGCTAATAACCTTGGACGGATTTATCTTAAGCATATGTATGAATCCTTAGTCTAATAACCTTGGACGGATTGTGGGTCCGAAGTTATTTTTCTTTGAAAAATCAAGCCACCGGGCTGTGCCAAGTGTATAAGGGCTAATAACCTTGGACGGATTTATCTTAAGCATATGTATGAATCCTTAGTCTATTTTGGGGACTTTTCATATCTTAGAAGTTAAAAAGTCATTTGGTTCTTGAAAAGGGAGAAGGCTTTTCAGTTAGGGATGTTCTTGATACTAGGCGGATTTTCTGTGTAGCTATGGCAGATTTCTGAATGCAAGATGCAGTTTGTCAGTCTATCTGTCTTATTCATGTTTCCTATACTTTGCATATTCAGTGTCTTGAGTGTAGATACAATGTAGTAGTGATCTGAGAGGAATGTGTGTGTTTTGAAACTGAAGTTCTGTGTGTGTGAGGATTTTCTTGGTCTGACAAGAGTAGGAGTCATCTAAAATGACAATTCCTGTGTGACAATTTCCTGTGCAAAAACTGTTTGGCTGTAAGCAAAGTATACACTTTGTATGGCTTGCATTGATTATGATAATTAATGTTCTTTTTGTGGCTTCAATGTTGTTCCTTCCTCCCTTGAACACGGATCTTTACATGTTTGGCCTCTCCATTTGTGGATCAAGGGCAAAACTAATGTGTAAATAATCACCATCTAATTATGGCATGGTATTTTAGATCCAATATTCTATTACACATCAATATGTGGGACTTGCTCTCCTCTCCTAGTGAGGAAATATTGGGACTACCTATGGGTGTTTATAACTAAACTTGTTTTTTCCAATACTTTTGTTTCCACAGTATGCCTAGCTTTACCAGAAGCAATACTTCTAAGGACTTCTAAGGTGTCCATAATATGCCTGGTGAGGAAAGATTGGGAATCCCTATGCGTGTTTACAACTAAACTTGTTTTTTCCAATACTTATGTGTCCTTAATATCCCTAGCTTTACCAAAAGCAACAATTCTAAGGACTTCTTAGGTGTCCATAATATGCTTGGTGAGGAAAGATTGGGACTACCTATGGGTGTTTACAACTCACCTTGTTTTTTCCAAAGCAATACTTCTAAGGTGTCTATAATATGCCTAGGTTTACCAGAAGCAAAGCATGAGTGAGCCCTCCCTACAAGATATGCATCCAAGTCTATAAAGGGCCAGGTTAAATTGTTTGAAGAGAAAGCAACCTCCTTGCCAGGTTCTTTGTAACGGAACACAATTCATGCTTAATGGGATACCCTCCGTTTTTCCATTTGTTAAAGAGAAATCAACCTCCTTCAAGTTCTTTGTAATGGAACATAGTTCACGCTCAATGGGATACTCTTCGTTTTTCCATTTAACCTTTGTTAGTGTTGAAGGCTTGCAAGATTAGAAAAATGTGTTCTAGCCTCTATGCAAAATTTTAAAAAAAGGGTATGTGGGTCAATAAGGCGCTCATCAAAAATTACACATTAGTCTTCCAAATAAAAATAGTAGGTCTGATATGTTAGACGATGACAATGATTGTATGGATTGTATTAATAGGGAAAACTAATATTCTTTTGTTGGCTTAATGTCCCCCCCCCCCCCCCCCGCCCAACACCTTGTTTTTCCCAAATCAATACTTCCAAGGTGCCCATAATATGGCTAACTTTACCACATACAAGTTATGAGTGAGCCCTTCCTACTAATACACATGCAGGTCTATAAGGGGCCTAGTTAGATCGCTCTTGAAGAGAAACCAACCTCCTTGCTGAGTTCTTTATAATGGAGCACAATATATGTTCATTTGGACACCCTGCATTCTCCCATTTAGCTATGGTACGCCCCTTATTAGTAAGGGTACACTCAATGTAAAAAACTTTGTGTGGCTTATGCTGATTGGGAGAAACAATGTTCTTCTCTCTCTCTCTCTCTCTCTCTCTCTCTCTCTCTCTCTCTCTCTCTCGTAATAGAAGATCTATTACCAGAAAATTAGTTTACAAATGGCCACATGGCCGCCATATGATGTACTAGCCTTCCCTCACTAATTACTCCAAAGCACAGGTGTAGATCGAAGTACCCTCATCCAATATATAGCCGTGTCACTCTCCACCAAATGAGCTGACCGCAAGGGAGAGACTTGCCACAATAGTAGCCCTTTTATATGACCTATGTGAGTTGTAATACCAACTTTTGCATCAAATATGAAGGCATTCCTAGTTAACTAGATATGCCACAAACCTGTCCACCTAAAAAAATGAAAGAAAACTGAATGTTCTGGGTTATCCGGCCCATTCAGAATCTTGCCAAAAATCCAGTCTTTAACCTTTACGGGCCCATCTGTCAACGAAGTCCATACACGAGAAAGGAAATCCCACACCTTCTTTGCGACCGAATACGAAATGAAAAGATGTAGGCATGTTTCCAAGCATGTAGTACAAAACACACAATTACCAGAAGCAATCCGCCGCTTTCATAATTGGTCCCCAATGGTAGGCCTCCAACAAGCATGCACATAGGAACACCTTCCCTTGATATGGAATCTTATACCACCAGTCCTCCTTCTACCAGGCCCTACTCTTCCTAATGTTCCATACCCTATTAGCCTTCTCAGTGATCCAATGCTTATCTTCCACCATCATATGGTACACTTGATTTGTTGTACGTTGGACAATGTCCTAAGGCTCTCTCTCTCTCTCTCTCACATACACACACACACGCACGCACACACACACATCCAGCCACCCAAATAGGTGGAGCCTCCATCTTTTCCTCTGCCTCCATTTGGGTGGAGCGTTCATCTTTTCCTCTGTCTCCTTTATAGGTGTCAAGGCACAATTGTAGTCTCTTGTAACTACTTGGAAAACTACACTGTTCTTTTAATTGGTATAATTGTGTTGTGGACTGTGGAGATCCTCTAATAATTATATTTCACCTAATTGTGTTGTGGACTGTGGAGATCCTCTAATAATTATATTTCACCTTTCTCTTCGGGCGCAATCTAAATCTAAATCGGGTACATATTGATTTTTATTTCTGTTTTGTAAAATGCATCGTGTTTTTTCGCATGTGCCATGCAAGGCATCGATGATGTCTCCCAAATAGCCATGTGCATCCACATACATACACAGCGTCACCATCACCCATGTCGCTCCCGTCCAGAGAGCTCTTGCGTGCATTTTCTTCTGCAACTGTCCGGACAGTACCTCATATTTCCACATCCACTCCAAGTTCCCAATGCCACTGCCCATCATCATAAGCTGAGATGTCCACCAGTAAGCATGCTTCTTAAAATTCCCTCCTTTCTCTTCGCGTCCTTGTCTGGCACGTGCTGCCTACGTCCACCGTGTAAACATAAGGGCCCTAGAAGGTAGAACTTACAACCTTTAAGTTTATGGTGACATGTTCACATAAAATTTATTTTGACATTGGCACTGGACCCAATAATTAAATAACAGCATCTTAGACATTAAGGTGTAAAACCTTACACACTTTTTTTTTGAGTGGGGCTTGCCTCTCCCATGCATGCTTTCCCTTCCCCCCTTCCTCCACTTCCCACCCCCCTCCCTCCTAATCTAGGAAGAAACCGACACAGACGCACAGAGTGACTTTGTTCTTCTCACAATCACTAAGAGAGATAGAGAGATGCAGAGATAGCCTATCATAGCCCCTTGTAATACATAGATAGAGACAGAGATAAGAGGTCCACTCCTCATCCATATATATATATATATATATATATATATATATATATATATATATATATATATAGAGAGAGAGAGAGAGAGAGAGAGAGAGAGAGAGAGAGGAGTATGAGGATGACTAACTTTTGAGCCTTGTCCATTAACTAACCTCTAGTTAGAGCATTAGGGACATTAATACACATCAAGTGCTTGTAGTTCACCACAAGTCAAAGTGATCAAGGGACTCCTCCATCTTTCTGTCCCTTCAGCCAAACCATGTTTGGCTAACACCAGAATGTGCATGCCAAATTTGCACCCAAATGTGCATCAATCGCTTAGAGTTAACACCCCAAAGATACAAGCACGTATGTCCACATGCCCACATGTGCATCACTCCATCCAATAGGAAGAGTTGAATAGGGATCTAGGGTTCGCACCGATAAGATCTAGTTTCACTCTAGCAGTTACACCTTAGGCCTCAACAATGCTACAGTTCCTTTTCAAAATGTACAAAACATTAAAGGGGTCCACTTGTAGATGGCTAGGATGGTCCAAGCCAAGGCAACACTAGGTGCCACCAAGATGGAGAGGAGTTTAAGGGTTGCCACTTGGAGGAAGTCTACTTGCCAAGGCAACACTAGGTGCCACCAAGATGGAGAGGAGTTTGAGGGTTTTCCACTTGAGGAAGTCTACTTGACAAGGATCAACCCACCCTAATGAGGTCCCAAGGGAGCTCAAAGCCACCTACTTCATGAGCCCTCCTTTGTCGAGCACCTATTCTCACACTCACTCCACTCTTCCACCACTAGCATAATGATATATATACGTGACCACCACTCACGACAAGAAGGTAAGTTGGTAGGCAAGGGGCTTCTTGGTGGCCGAGGGACTCTACGAACAAGTGAGTCCAAGGACGAGGGACTCAACAAGTTATGGACTTGCTAGTCAAGTGATGTGGTGGTGGCCAAGCAAGTCGGCGGGTCATGTGACGTGGCAATAGAGGGAGTTGATGATTGAGGGACTTAACATACAGGAGTGAGTCAAAGGGAAACAACCTTTCCCATCTATCCACACTCACTATTAAAGGATGGGGTCCACAAGGCCACCTTTCCCACCTATCCACACTTGTTATTAAAGGATTGGGCCCAAAAGGCCACATCCAATGCTACAGACAAAGCATTCAACATCTATCCCTTGCCTACAAATTGTTGCTTGAAGTTTTCCCATTTCGATCATAACTTTGTGATTGCTTAGTAAAAAGAAATCAAGTTTTCCTCGCAATGCTTTTAATTTAGAGAAAGCGGACAAAGTATCAAAGAAGAGTGAATACATGCCACAAGGTTTTATGCTTTGACCATTCCCTTGGAAAGTAGTCTTGCTAGTAATTGTTAGCTCATCGCTTTCCTATTGATACATATGCAATAATGTGCTCTTGAAAGGGTTACCTCATGCTCATCCTATGACGAGGTTGAAGTTTTAAATATGCCTTGTTAGCTTTAAATTTATTGAATTTGTTAGCTTTGTATGATATACATAGTAAATGTGCTTAGTCAAAACTAGAATGCTTGGGCAATTATGCATGCGGTTTCATGTGTGTGTACATTTAAAATGTACGCACACAAGACAAGGGAGATGTAGAAATTTGAGGGTTAAATTAAGGTTATAGAGTTTGGTCACATTACATTTGGAAATCATGCAAGTCTTTGTTGATTAATCCATATTCGCATGACACTAACAGGTTGACAATTCATTCTCAATGTTGCTATGAGAGAATATTTACATAAGATTAAATTTTATTGAATACTATTAAAAGCGCATCTGCTTGGATTTGGAGAGTAATTGTCAAGAATGAGGTGGCTGCTACTCAAGTTGTCAAATATGGAGGACGTTTTTTAATAGAATCCTTGACTAACATTAGTCGGTGATAAAGTTAATCATTTTGATTATGGCAACATTTCTTTTGTGCATGAGTGGAGAGAAAAATAAGACCATACACAAGGTATTCAAAAGAGGTGGCCCATGTCTCCCCTTAAAACTATAATCATAGGGGAACACACAAGAGGTATGAAAGAGGTGTGGCCAAGTCTCCCCTTAAAACTATAATCATAGGAGAAAACACCATTCTTCCATTTTGATGGGCATTTCCATTTATGAAAATGGAGGATAGTGAATTGTTATAGAGACATATAGCATGTGCAAATGTACTTACATAGTGGGCACTTTGCTCTGAAAATGTTTTAGAGTGTTTCCTTGGTTGTTTAGTATCTAATATTTTAGAATTTGTATATATAATAAAAACAAGAACTGTGAATTTCATCCTCGTACAAATAATACTATTAAACCAACTATTCCATTGCTAACTCCAAATTTTACTTTTGCTATACATGTGAGCATGTTGCAACTTTGTTATGTCTTAAGTGTGTTGTTAATTTAAATAACATTTGATACGTAAGGTGCTCTTGCCTATCTACTCCAAGCACGTGATTACTTGTGTGCTGCGAATTCGCCAAACCTCTCTCCTTGAGATTACCATGAATTTTCATGTACACATTAAAGCCCTTATGAGCATGCAAAAGGGGGTGAGTGATCATGCTTTTACTAGTTTCTACCTTAAATAATGGAGGTTCAAGGCTCTAATATTGTTCTCAAAAATATGTTTTATATGGTATGTAGCACAAACTTTTTGAATAGTGCACACAACATTCATAAATTCATGGAAATCCATGTTTGTATGTTGAAATATCGGTGTCTATGATAACCCATCTTAGAGGCTTACTCTTTCACTTTCTATCCCCTTTCGAAGTATCTTGTTTACTCATCTCTAGAGTTAATTTTTATGGCTTCATGGTGGAGCTTGGACAAAAAAAAGTTCCTTGAGAACAAGTCGATAATATAGTAGTAACCCAAAATTTCACTAAAAAGTTCTCACAGCCCTCATCCAAAATTCCTTGAGAACAAGTCCATAATATAGTCCAAAAGTCCACTAAAAAGTTCTCATGGTCCTCATCTAAAAATTTTCTCTTCTATAGCTACAATAGTGACAACTCAAGGAAGGCATTCCTCGTACATCGTGGTATTTTTTTTCTTTACTTGATAACAAGCATGCTCGTCCATTTTTTTCTTATTATATAAGAATCCTTTGAGTATTTAAAATTTTAAATTTTTTATCGACATCTTTATAATTTGACAAACTTGTAGCACACTCATTAATTTTTTCTCATGCTAAATTTGTTTGGGTTTAAATTAGTATTATTTTTTTACATTAAGTGCATTATTAAAAGTAGCCACGAGTTTGTGTTTTTTTTATTGACATCTTTATAATTTTACAAGTAGCACACTCATTGATTTCTTCTCATGCTAAATTTGTTTAGGTTTAAATTACTAGTATTTTTTCAAATTAAGTTCATTATTAAACAATGAGCTATTAGTGTGATTTTTTTAACACTATACGATGATGTTTTGTGGCATGTGCCTTGTTTCCTCGCACTCTAGTTCTTTTTCTCTCATTAACTTTGTTTTGGAATGGCAAATTTACATTGAGTATATTACTAATCTCTACCATACAACATGCTATTTCCAAAATCTCACGACTTTGTGTGATCTAAAAATCATTCTTGTTATCATGACACAATACTAGAAGGGCAATACATGTATCACACACTATATGGTGATATATATTATATACAGTGATTAGTACATGATGTGAAATTAACTAATACTATGGTTATTAAAACACTGCATTTTTAAGCATCAAAGCCTTTTGGCATGTCTTAAAAAAAAGTTGAGTATCTCGTAGAACCCAAAATTAGCCTCCAAAATAAAGTTGGGGCTATTTTTTTGGCCAAGGCCTTTAAGAAAACTTGAGTAGAGAGTTTTTGAAAAGGAAATTTGAAGTGCAACACACACACACACACACACACACACCCCCCACAAAAATTGAGGGTCAATAGTTTTTATATCTACTTATGTGCACATTACATTTTCCTTGATTCACACATATAAGCATATGTGCTAGCACTTGAGAGTGTAGGCTTTTCTCATAGCCCCTATTTATGGTGCATTAAAGGGGCCTTCTAACTTTCATTGCCTACAAAGGGACTAAATAGGAATAGAAGGGGTCCCTAACAGTGGTTGTTAGGAATAGAAGTTTACTTATGAAATATAAGAACACAAGTGCTTTCCATAATGAAAATAATGAGATTTAGATGATTTTTTTAGTGATGGTTTTACGAGTTTTAAAGGTGGTTTTATGATTTATGCAATCACCAACTTCATTTGTCTTAGGCAATTTTCCACATATCAACTAAGGTTTTTAACCTTCAAAGCTAGAAAGGCAATTTATTTCCTCCTTTCACTATAGTTATCTTTAAAAGTCATTAAACCTTGCTCCTCTCAAAGGAGTATCACCAAGATTTTAAACGTAAGCCGCACTAAGGGTCTTTTACTCTAATGAGTAATAAGAAAATGTTATCCCAATACTTCAACACACCCCAGGCCTAGAAGATGTCGACCCAACTGGTACTATCATAAAGATTCCTAGCATGCACTAGCGTCCATTGTACATGAACCATCTTCCCACATAGTGGATATGTTCCTTGATATTCCAATATCAACATTCTTGGTAAAATGTGTTGCTCACACATGTTTGTAACCTATGTTGTTTATTTGTAGATAATTTGATGATAGAACTTGTGACTATATATTTATATGAAAATATGCATTAGAGTTCAAGAATCATCCTAGAAGATGCTTGGTGGATGTCTGAGTGGTTTTTTTTTTTGCACTTGTCTAGACCTCATCTACCCATATATGTAGACATGCAACTAAGGTTGCTTGAAACCCAAGCAAGAGGAATGTTAGGAAGTCCACACTTTTATGCTTCATGGGGGGCACTTGAGATACCACAATATCATGCTGGTAGTTGGTATCGTGGGTGATACCACATTAGTTTTGATGGGCTAGTATTTGTGGAAATACTAGTGTTATTTTAGTAATGTGGGACCATGTTGAATACTAAGCTACTGTATTATTGGTGTTATGTGTTTGTGCCTATTTTATGTTATCATGCCAACATTGATTGTGTGGATTCCAATTAATTATTTAAGTGACATGATCAACATTGGTCACTGCTAAGTGAGGTGCTACATTGATGATGGTTTGTACATGGCACATGAACATCGAGTATGGTGACTTATAGAGTATTATCTTGGTTGGCCATGTGCCATGTTTGTGGATTTGATCCTATTCCACCCATTTTGTATGGTTAGGGCAGTGATTCATACGCTTACATGCTCCTATCATTTATTTATTTATTGTTATTAATTTTATACAAAACCTTATATTTATAAGATTACATGCTCTAATCATTTATTTTATACATGCTCTAATCATTTATTAATTTTATACAAAACCTTATATGTATAAGATTACATGCTCTAATCATTTATTTTATACAAAACCTTATATGCATGGATGTATGATTATTTATGTAAAAGGAAAGCTCAATTTATGTAAAAGGAAAGCTCAATTTGATAAGGAAGGTTGATATTAGCTCCTTGGGCTGATTTTTGGTGGAAATGTGATTTTAAATACCCACTTGTGAGAGAGAGCCACTCATGCAAGGGAGATTTCACCCAATGCACATCACTTGTTCTTGTGCCTTTTCCTTATGTTTTCAAGCTTATGTCTATGTTTTTTTTTTAAATATTTGAAGTAATTCATGAGCCATGGTTAAATCTCTAACTTCCGAGATGTTTCATAGGCATTCAAAAGAACCTTTAGGAATGGAATGGGAGGGACAACACTCATAGAACTGGGGGGACCCTTAGTAATTGAATAGTGATGCTTCATCTCCAAGATCTAAATCTTGATGTAGGCAATCCCATGGTCTGGTTCCACAAGTAGAGACTTTAAGATTTTGGTTTATTTATTTAATATTTGGCTATGCACCTATAGGGTTTCCAAAGAGGTGCTCCTTGATGTGCTCCTTGATTTGGCAACTTAGCTTCTTCAAATTTTTTAAGTTGTAGTCATATAATACTAGGGATGCCTATAGTCTTCAACAGAATTTAAAAAAAGTCAGACGCTTCATAATTTGAGAATGTCAATATTGCTATTTTTTCTAATGTTATTATATATATTGCAAAGGAAGAGGCAAGTGAAGACTACATTACGATAGTTGGTAATGATGTTTAAATTAGGCATGCTATAGAATTAAGAGTTAAATCACTCTTGTACTAATCCTAAGGATGCTAATAATGATGGTGTCGATGGCAACAACAATTGATAGTGGCAATGTTGGTGGTGTTTCTCTTTTCTACTTCTGAATCCTTATCCTTTGTGCCCTGTGTGAGGGAGTGTGCTTGATCACCAACTTTATTTTGTGTGAGGGAGTGTGCTTGATCACTAGCTTGTACTAAGGATGCTAATAATGATGTTGTCGATGGCAACAATAATTGATAGTGGCAATGTTGGTGGTGTTTCTCTTTTCTACTTCTGAATCCTTATCCTCTATCTTGTGTGAGGGAGTGTGCTTGATCACCAACTTTATTCTGTGGGTGTAACATTTGTGAAGTAACGCCTAGTTTAGTATTATGTGCATGTGCCAAGTTTAAAAATTTCCCTTTATGGCATGTTAGAAGCTTTGTTTTTTTGGCCTAGTTGGATAGTACCTTGATCTCCTTTATGCCAATTATTCATTTTGTTTATTGATAATCTTATGCTTGTTTAGTCTTTCTAGCTTGTAGTTTTTACTTTTATAAAAATAATTAAGGACCTTCTCTAAAAAGTGTCTAGAATCATATACTATACACATTTTGGTGGTAGTGACTACCTTTTGGTAGTAGTGATACCACCAAAACCATAGACTATATACCTTTAGTAGTGACTACCTTTAGTGGTAGTCACTACCTTTTGTTGGTAGTAATTGACTTATGGATTGTATACTTTCTAGGCGATGCATGCTTTAACGGATAATAAATGACACTAATAAACATATGATGCATCCCTGAACATACCATCTTAAGAGAAGTAAGATGTGTGGTTGGGTGATTAATCTAACCCCTACCAAAACTTTTGCTTTTACTTTAAAAGTAATGTAATAAATCATTAAAATTGCACCTTACCTTTGCATACCTTTACATATCCTTGGAGCAAAAGAAATTATTTGCATAGCCCCAAAAAGGTGAAGGGTGAAGTTACCAAAGTGCTCCTTTTGATGATTATGAAGAAATTTATAAGTGATATTTCCAAATGGGCTTGTCTAGAGATTGACTAGAACTTTTTCTTAGCTCATCATGATTTAGATGGCCAAGTGATCCTTCCAAGACATAACTTCTATATATTCTGGATATTGAGTATCCAAATACTGTAAAATGCTAGTTCTCTCTTTGAAATCATATCGCCTAGATTCCGAGTTACCTTTTTCTATGAGGGGGTTGGATAATCCATGCTTGTTGCCACTAAGATTTTTTTTTTTAAAAATGAGTTTAAATTCAAGTTTCGAGAGGTGTAGGAAACCAATAGTTCTTTGATGTCAGCTAGATTTTTGGTTGATGCATTTAAAATAACACTTTAGTCTAGCAAAAGTATTTACATGTGAGAATTACTTTATTTGGTGTCAAATTCTAAACGGTATAGAATTTTTATTATTATTGTATGTAATTGTGTATTCAGTATTGGAACTCTCATTGTGGGGACGACTTTGGAGAATTATTGCATCTTCACAATTGGGAATTAAAAATTTGAGTTTCCCAAAGTGACATCTAGCACACGCCATGGAGGAACATGGTCCATGTATATTATTATTAAGCTAGATCGAACAAGCTAGTAGAGGATAGACTTTAATAATGCGAGTCCATAGGCATCCTTAGCTATGAAAGTGAGAAGTTTGAATTTATTTGGTGTTAAAGTTTGTTTGTACTTTCAAAAAACACTAGTTGAAGAAGCATTAGTCAACCCACACACATATGCGTGCATGTGCATGCACTCACATGTGCACGTGTACACACACATACACACACATGCACAATCTCTCGTAAAAGGTTTTTTTTTTGTAAGCCTACATGAAGTGCACAGACTTAGTGTTTGACATGGCTTATCTTAGGGGCCACAAGTGGTTATGCAGTGCCAACAAAATTGGCCATTAGTGTTGGAATGGGCAATTGTTTATCTAGTTGTCCAAGGAGCATCGTTTGTCTAGTTGTCCAAAGGAGCATTATGATGGCCAACCACCTCGACTGATGAAACCACTTGGGGAGCCTTGACACCATTTATAGAGCCTACGAAACTAAGCAAATATTGGACATAAGCATGTGAAATTGCATGCAATGGTGCACCAATATTATTTATTGCCTTTGTTGTACCCTACTTCACCTAGTTTACAAATTTGAATGGGTGAACCGAAAAAGGGAGTTTAAGGGGTAGTTAGTTGCAAAACTCACTGGATCTAGTGGGATCGCGCGAGAACATTCCCTGGAGGATGAGTTATTCGATGATTGGAAACAAGTTTGTGCATATTGTTTAGTTATTGAGTTATTGCATAGGGCTGGATACCTTTTTCATGGATGTAGGGGGAAATGCATGTGTATATGAGGGCCTTTAGGCTTGGAATCCGCATTGAGAAACGGTCAACGAGATGAGCACACCCATTATATAATCTTGTTTTCCAATCATTGAAAAGCTAGACAATATGATAAGCCACCCGATAATTTATGATAATCTACTCCATAATTTGGATACCTTAGGATGATGGACCCCCATAATGTGGATACCTTATGATAATGGACCCACATAATGTGGATACCTTATGACCCCCCTACATTAAGTGGAAAGGTATAATACAAACTTTAAAGCCGTGATTTGGCTGGATACGCAGCAATATATATATAAGGTGTAGCCCTGGCGGCTGGGATTTGGTGAATTTTCTCGGTCTCTGCGTTCCCACATGAACGCCCGCTAAAATAATATGGACGTAATTTTTTAAAATAAAAATAATTAGTTTTTAAGACTTTACTTGTTTATCGAAAACGAAACCAACAGTGACGTTGCAACTAGTAACGACGTTTATATATTATAATATATTCACTTCGAAGATTCCGCTCGCTTTTTCTGCTACGTAGGCTTTGCTTCTTGTGAGCTGTCAAATTACGGATAGAGACTCCGAGCGTTTCTATAGTCAACCTTTTCACACCTTCTTCTTCTAAGCTGTCAAATTTCGCATACCTATCTATTCACTCAAAAAAAAAATCGCATTAATTGGGAAAAAAAATTCGCATCGTTTTAGTAAGGTTCTTACCTTAGTAAATATTTTTTTTGTTAGGCTTAGACCTTAGTTTCTGTAAAGAATTATTTATTCAATGGTTTGCAAAAAATATCTCTCCCTTAAAAAAAAAGCCATAAATTTACAAATTGCATCATTCAGCCCTGTCGGATAACTTAAAATGCCAATTTTGTGTGAGACATGGGTTAATACTGGGCCACATAGTTTTTGCGGATGTTATTTCTATGGATGAAAGCAAGGTGAAGCTGATTCTTGAGATTTCACCACTCGCAAACTTCAAGGATGTCCAACTATTCATCGGACACGTTAGATACTATAGAAGATTTATAATCTTATATGTCCACATAGCAAGACCCTTATATAAACTATTTGTCATCTTTGAGTGGACATATGAGCATCAAAAATCTTATGAGACTCTTAATAAAGCCTTAGCAAGTGTAACAATCCTAAGATCTCCCAACTGGGATATTTGTGCACATTGATGTCTTCCCTTTTACAATTGGCTTTGTAACCAAGAGAGTATATATGCTGTATTTCATAAATGAATATAGCTTTTAATGAGTTTGTCAATTTTATCCTTGACCATTCTAGAGTCTTTTAGATTCATTTGATAGGCCCTATACCTTGATGGCTTTGCTGCATACCACATGTCATCGTTCGATTGGCGGATGGCTAGTGACCATTTCACGGCCTAAAGCACTAAGGCGGTTCACGACGTGAACTGTGTGTCTGACCGTTTCATGGCATGAAGCACTAAGGGGGTTCACGATGTGAACCGTGTCTAACCGTTTCATGACATGAAGCACTGAGCATTTTACGACGTGAAGCTATCTGATCATTTGTGTGTGCAAATTTGGATACCCTATGCTTCCTATATGCTCAAACATTTAATACCCCATATCATGCATTAAGAGACGGATTGAATACACATGAAATGAATGATCATGTTTCATGTTATAAAAATCAAAATCTTTCGCTTTGTATTCTCGAAGAATAGATACCTCTTGTACTTCTTCTCTGTTTATTGCCATGGAAACAAATTTGGTACTTTGGCACTTGTGGGAATTTGTTGTTGTAACCGAGTTTCTGATTTTTCCCTCCATCCAATTGAAGAGTGCATCCACTGAATCTTGTTGATCCGATTTGGTTGCTGGTGCATGTGGGTGCACGCTTTCCTTTCTCTTCTCCCCAATTTTGGTTAGCTCATTCATCTTGGTGGGTGTAGTTGTTGGTGGTATTGCTCCCTTCTGTTTGTTGGGTTGAATGGGTTTCTTCCTCCTCCAAACCAATTTTTGGGTCTTAGTATTTGATTTAGCTAGACATTGGTTATGTTTGCTTTCATGGTCCTTTCCCATACTTTTAAAAGTACATGCAGTACTGGAGCTCAGGTAGAACCTAGGTACCGATATTGCTATATTACCTTGATAATAAACTTGTGCAGCTAATAAATCCTTTCAAACCCGTTGCTTTTGAGTGCTGTTAGGATGGTAGTTCCGCTTGGAATACTGCTTGCTGTATTTGGACAACCTTCTTTGTCCCATGTCCTTAGTCTGAATTTTTTTCCTTGATCCCTAGGCTAACACTTTTGTATCATAGTATCCTTGTGCTCGAAGTTGGTCTTTGGGAACCCACTATTGTATTACCAGATACTTTGGCTATTTTTCCTGTGGTCTTCTTGTAAGGAGGTGTCATTGTGAGACGATGACCCCTTCTCTGGCATGATGGCTGCTTTCTGTGTGGCGTCACCGGATTTATGTCATCTATCATTGCATATTTTTCTTTGTTTAAGGGGCTCCATAATGGCATGGTAATGATATCCTTGCCCTCATTGAGTTGTGCTGCCCTCTTTTCCCATTGGATATTACAATTACTGGCACAGATCCAAGATTTTCCAAGGATCATCTCTTCTTCCATAGATCCTATAGGGATGACAAACACCTTTCCAACCAAGGGATTATTTTTGATAGAAATATTAACATTTAAAAGTCCCACAGCTGTGGTGGTTGACAAATGCACACTTCGGACTTGTGCATTAGTGGCTTCAAAGTAGGTTGGTCTAGAGCTTCCCATATTTCATAAGAGATCAAGTGATGACTTGATCCCGTATCAATTAAAGCAATGCTCGTTGCATAACTCTCTTTCGTAGAGACTTTTACACTGAGACGCGCCAGCTTAATGTCCAAGTCATATTCATCAAGGAGAGTTAGAGAAGCCATGTTCACATGCAATATTTTCTCATGGAGTCTCTGTTTGGCCTTAGCTTCCCTTGCCCTGGCTTCCTCTTGCGCTTACTTTATTTTTTTCTTGGCCAACTCTTCCTTTTGTTTCAATAGGTGCTCTTGCATGAGCATCTCTTAGGTCAGTGGTCCGTAATACTTCTTACGCTTGCTTCCATTGATGTATCCCTCCATTTGCACTCCCTCGATGGTTTCAATTCGGACTGACCCTTGAGGGGTGATTTTGGACACTCTAAATGGTCCTAACCCTCTGTATCTTAGTTTCTTTTTCTTGGTACTTCCGACACCATACATGAGGACAAGATCCCCCGTTTTCAATTTCTTTTGTTTTAGGTTATGGTCAAACCAACGCTTTCTTCGCAATTTCTCAACCATAAGCCCATGTGATGCAATTAGCCAAGTTTCATCAAGTTTCTCAAAATCAACCAATCTTTCAGCTAATGCATTTTCGGTTAAGCTCTCTTGTATCGTAATTCGCACGCTTGGAAGTAAGTACTCCATAGGCTTCACTGCCTCAACGCCATAAGCTAGACGGAAGGGAGTATATCCCATCGCTACCTTATATGATGTTCGATATGCCCATAAAGCTGCAGTTAGCTTGGGTTCCCAATCTGTGCAGTTGGCTTCTAATGTTTTCGTCAAGATAGTACACAAAATCTTGTTTGTACTTTTTGCTTAACCATTTGCTGCAGATAATAATGTGATGACTTCCGATGGACTACAAGGAATCCAGTGGAGTAAGTGCTCAATCACCTCACTAATGAAATGTAATCCCCGATCACACTAACTAATTCCAGTGGGCAGCTGAATCTAGAAATGATTCGTTCATATAAAAACTTAGCCGTGGTTCGTACATCAGCTTGTTTAGAGGCTCTTGCCTTTGCCCATTTTGTGAAATAGTCTATGGCCATGATCACATATCGGGCTTGTGAAGGATGCGCAGCTGGACTAATGGGTCCAACAAAATCAATACCCCACTTCTCAAAAGGTTGTCTTACAATCATGGGGGTGAGCGGCATCCTGTCTCTTTGCTGTGTGGAATAGCAAATTTTTAACACTCCTCGCATCGTTTTATAAACTCCATGGCATCCTCAAATAATGTGGCCACCATAGTCTTTCTTGAAGCACTTTGCGAGTTGTAACTTCCCCCATGAAGTGTCCTCCGGCTATTCATGAGTGTGCTTCTTCTAGTATTGTGGACAAATTTGTCTTCCCGCACACATCTTTTTAGGATATTGTCCTTACCTAGCTTGTACAATTCTCCAGCAATCAATTGGTAAGGCACAAACAACTTAATAAATCGACGCATTTTGTCCTTATAGGTCATTCTTGTGGAAAACCATAAGCTAGATAGTCTGATATCTCCTCACTCCATTCAGGTAGGCACCATATCCAGTTTGAACAAACAAGCATCTGGGAGATCATCATCAATACCAGTTGTTGCAGGTTTCCCATTTGGAATTCTAGACATGTGATTGGCTGATACATGTTGTGTCCCTTTTCTTACTGTGGTCGTGAAGTCAAATTCCAAGAGTAATAGCAACTAGCATGTGATTCTTCCCGTAGTACAAGGCTTATCCACAAAGTATAATAGGGCCTGATGGTCCACAAAGAAAACAAATCTGTTGGCCAATAGGTAATGTCAATATTTCTTGATAGCATAAACCATGGCCAACCCTTCCCGCTCCGTGGTGGTGTAATTTATCTTTGCATCATTTAACTGATGAGACTAGCAAAGCAAACTGGGTAATCCAATTTGAATTCACCAAGCTGTGCCAATACACATCCTATTGAAAAGTTTGATGCATTGATGTGCACATGGAATATAAGATCCCAGTTGGGCAGTCTCAAAATTGGTGCACTAGCCACCAGTGCTTTCTTTAACTTATTATATGCTTCTTGGAATTCCTCAGTCCATTCAAAGAAAATGAGTAGTCTATACAATGGTCTAGCAATTTTAGCATAAAATATTATTGGGTGATGATGATAATACCCAATGTGGCCCATAAACCTCTGTACACCTTTGTAATTAGTGGGTGGGAGTAATTCCAAGATCAGTTTTACCTTGCTTTCATCCGTGGAAATACCATTCTTAGAGATGATGTGTCCTAAGGTCACACTATGTTTGACCTAGAATTGGCATTTCAAAGGGTTTAAGGATATACAATACCATCGACATCTTTCAAACACCTTCCTCAAACAAGCCAGATGGTCCGACCATCGTGAGTGTGCACACAGATCATCAATGAATACCTCCAACCACTTCTGCAAGTAGTCTTTGAAGACTGTGCACATCAATCGTTGGGGAAAGTTGCTAGGGCATTGGTGAGGCCAAAAGGCATAACCTTATAAGAATATGTTCCCCACATTGTATTGAAGGCCATTTTGTGCTAGTCTTCTAGTGCTATGGACACCTGATTATAGCCTAAAAATCCATCCAAGAAGCTATACGCCTCTTCACTAGCCACCCGATTCCAGTACGTGTTTGGTATATGGCAGTGGGTAATGGTCCTTCCTAGTGGCTACATTGACCTTTTTGAGATCAATGCAGACCCTCAGTTTTCCATTCTTCTTTGGCACCATCACGATTGGTGAGAGCCAATCGGTGTGCTCAATCTCGTAGATGAAATCCGTAGAGCGATGAGTTTGTCAATTTCTCCTTTACAATTGCTGCATATTTTGGATTCATTTGGTATGGTTTCTGCCTAGTTTGTCTTGATCCTTCCATGATTGGAATCGTGTGTTGTACCACTTCAGGTGATACACCCTTCATCTCTATGTATTTATAGGAAAAACAATCCTTGAATTCTTTGAGGAGAGCGATGAGTTCCTTTTCCTTAGTTGGAGTCAAATCCTTAGTGATATAGACAGGTTTGTTTTCCTCCCCTGGCTCTACAATATCAATTTCCTTAACCTCAGCTGGACCATTGTATGATGTGGACAGACCATCTTCCTTTATTCTTTTAGCCGTCAATTGGACCACTTTTTGTTTGTTCATCAATGGTGTATGATTTGAAATGTTCTGACACTAAGAGTAGGTTTGGTTTATCTTCATCCTCTCTTTTTGTCTGTGCCATCACCTTCTTAGCCTCGCGCTTGGCTTTATCCAGAGCCTTGTTTCGTTTTTGCTGTCTTGCTTTTGTGAGCTTAGGCATTTTCGGCTCTTGAGAGATGATCTGCTCCTTATATTTTCCTTCCAGGGATATCGTCCTCAACTCCTCACCCCAATTCTTAGAGAACTCCTCATGCACCTTAGTAGTGTCGAGATATCTCAGCCCCACTAGGTGTCCGTGGGTTTACGGGCATTTCGTTGAGCGATACACCTCTTCTTTTTTAGCCATCTTCTAAGATGTTGGTGCACATTTACCATGCACACTGAGGTGGTTGGGATGTTTCCTGATTCAACATATTGGGTTCCTCTGGGCCGCAAAACATCTATAGTGGCACATGCATCCAATTTTCACTAAAGTCACCAAGGGGGAGTGACGCATACATTGCGGCTTCTTCCTCCTCCTTTGAAAATTCTACCATTGGTTGGCAGACTTGTAAAGATGCGGTTCTCTCAATGATGACCGAATCATTGCCAAAGAATTTCCCTTCCATTGGATGTGCTTTCCACGTTCGTAGATCTATCTTTAGGATTTGCGAGTCCCTTCGAATATACACGTGATCTAATTTCCAATCATGCACCAATTTGGATTCCCTCATGAATCTACCCAAGATGATGTCATATGAGTCCGGTTGGTGCATAAAGTACATTGCAACAAATGTATGATGGTAGCAGAATGAAAAGAGTTTGAGTTGTACATTCTTCAACAGCCCCATGGGTCTTGATGATGTTCTGTCTACCATTTTGACAATTGCTCTTTCCAGATCAGGTTTTTCCCAATTCTCCCAACATCGTTTGGTAATGATGCTCACTCCTGCTTCTCCATCTAGGATAGTCAATGCTTGGTACCTGTTATGATGAATTGGGATTGTAGCATTTGTGTCATCACTCTCATAATATCAGCCTAGTTGATTGACCCCAGTATTTTGACGAATCTGGGGGTTCTGACCTCTATATGCTTAAGGTATTTTTCTGCCAGAGGTGACTAGGTCTCCTCTGCAACGGTCATTGGGTTTAATCTTCCTTCTACCCAATCTTTTATATTTTCCCATAATGTCAGTGAATTGCATAACAATGGTCTTAAGGGCATTTGAACCGTGGTGGATAGTACAACTGCTGTGAGACTGCCTATGTCTCTTGGCTCCCTGGGAAATGAAGTCTCCTTCCATGTGTTTGTCTCATATTCACCCCTAGGGAATGAATGAATGGTCATATCTTGCTCTGCCTCCTAAAACATTCTTGTCATGAACTCATTGTGTGTCCGTCCCTCAGACTCTTTTGGAATTGGAGTAGCAACATCCAATTTCCTTTCCCTTATCGGCTCGCTTTGTATCCCTTGCCCTGTTAACCCTTAATTTGGCTTCCTGAATTCGTTGGCACTCCTCCACTAGGGCCTTAGCTTCTTCAAGTTTTCTTATCTCTTCCTTAGCATTTGGGTATTCGTAGTCCCCTTAGGGGTTGCTGGTCTCTCTCTTTGTGCCTCTTGGGTACGCTCATTTGATTTTGGCACTTGTTTACTTCCTTTCTTAGATTGGGTGGATTCGGTGTCACTAGTATCTTCTTTGGATCCATCGTGGATTGTGACCATGGTGTCACCCTTACCTACTTTTTTCACTCTCCTCCTTCTGCCAGTTCTAGAGGTTGTAGCACTTGTTAGGTTCTTCCCTTTGTCCTCTTGTTTAGCTTGAGCTCGGGTTAGGACATTTAGTGGCATGATGTTCCCATGTTGCACAACTATGGTCCTGATAGTGGCCTGGTTAGAAGTGGAAACATAACTACTAGCATGATATGGACAGTCCTTAATCAAATGATCAACCCACACTTAACACAAGTAAGTGTTGCCATCATGTCATTAGGCGGTGCTACCATTGACTGAGTTTGATGCGCATGAACCACCTTCTTGTTAGGACAATCTGCTATTCGATGAGGTCCACTACTGCAAGCAAAACATTGTAGTGGCCCCCTTGTCATATGTGAGTTCACATCTTTACCTCTCCATTACACCGTGGTTTGGAACATTGGCATTGGCATGTTATTTTGTAAGACATAAAACTCTGGTGCAATCTCTGTGGCCTCCTCATAATAATCATTATTGATTTCTACCTCACGCATAATCTCACCCTTGTCCAATGGCTCCTCAATCAATACTTGGTTAATTTTGGCCTATGGTGGTTGTGGCGGTAGAAGAGGTGGCGGCAGGGGCGACGTGTCCTGTATCCAGAACATCCCTCTTGGTAAGTAGGATGGGTTTAGCTACCCTGCAGAGATGGCAGCGGTTTGCACGGGGGTGCTGGTAATGTTAATGGCACTTTGGGTGCTGACAGTTGTGCTATGGTTTGGAACCTCGGCGACCTGCACATAGAAGTATCATGGTTTCCTAATTTCACACAATGAGAACAATAGATTAGCGGCCTTACTCTTAATTGAGGACATTCGGTGGTGGTGTGATTCATTCTATAAAGGGATCACCATACCAGATCCCTTTGAGGGTAGAGATGAGCATGCCTAGATGCTTCTCTTCTATCCTTGACTTTTAATTTGTTGAGTATAACATTACTGAGCTCGTCCATAGTCATGTTTCCAACTTGCTTGCTCCGAGTTCCTATGTCTTGGTGGTGACTTGAGACTCGCGATGTTGTTGCTCTACTGAAGCTACCTTGGCATCTTCAGGCTGTGGCAATTCAAGCATGTTGTCTTCATATTCTATTGCCAACTTATAGCATGCATTTAGGTAGCCGGTCAGGCTAATACTAGATAATCATGCATTTTATGATCTCGGACCCCTTTGCGGAAGTAAGGCAATAAAACTGATCATCCGTTAGCCTCTCCTGTAGCTTACATCTTGAATTCAAGTGCTTGAGCTGGGATACATGATCTACATAGACTCATTATCTTTCTGCTTAATATTGTGAAGCTGAGCCACATGACTCCATTTGTCACCACTTTGAGCGAAGCTTAGTATATGAACACATTCTTGAGCCGAGTGAAGTTGATTTTATCTTCTGGCTTCAAGGTTCGATACCATTGATGAGCCTTTCCTTCTAGGGTCAGTGAGATGGCACGGATCATGGTCACATCACTCACTGGTGCACAGGTTTTGCATGTTGACTCAAAGATCTCAACATGTTGGATCAGGCCCCCATCCCCTGAGAACTTTTGTATAAGCTTGGAAATGATATGTGGCTTCATTTGGGATGGGTTAGATTCTAGAGCAGTGCCTAGTTCCCTAACCATTCGTAGGCCCATTTTCGAAGTCATATTGAGCAAAGCTGCCCTTGTGGCCATGTTAAGATCTGCATTCAGATCCACCATTGGTCTTTGAGGAGCTACTCCCCCCCTACCTCGACCTTGTCCTCTTCCTGCATAGCTTCTTCTAGGTAATTTAAGTTTATGGGTAGGTCTGGCAAACTCATTATGGCTTGGCTCATTATTAGCAGCCTCTGCCCACCTTTGTTGAATTAAGAGCTCCATGTCCCACAAGAACGCGAGATCATTATCATTTGCTCTATGTCTTCCTTTGTATAAAAGTGATCCTCACCTTTAGCAGTGTCCCTAGGTACATTGTCTCCTTCATTGTGTGTATTAATGCCTTCCTCCACCCTTGGCTCTTCATTTATGGGTTCTAGGTTTGGGATTACTCCTTCAGTCATACCCAATTCCATACCATGAGTGGTGTGTATTAATGCCTTCCTCCACCCTTGGCTCTTCATTTATGGGTTCTAGGTTTGGGATTACTCCTTCAGTCATACCCAATTCCATACCATGAGTGGTGTTTCATGATTGAAATGGATTTCAATTCTCCATTTCCTTCTATTCAACCCTTGTTCTTCGAGTATCGAGCTCGTTTCCTTAAGCTCAATAACTGCAGTTGTTGCTCCACTTCAGCCCTCTTCAAGTCTACTTCTATTTCTTCTGATGTTGGGAAGAAAACTTGGCCAGTCCTAGCCGCACTTTCCTTGTATCTCTTAACCCTGGGGGTTCCATTGATCCTCACAGTGTTAGACAACCTGGTACTTGAAGGATGGGTCGGTACTTTTGGTCTTAGACCTTTTCCAGTACTGGTTGATGGGCCTGCAGATTATACTTCATCTTCTGTGCTGGGTTGGGGAATCCCCTGGCTATGTCAAAGATACCACTGGATCTTATAGGGAAAGATGGTTTTTCTTCCTCTCCAAACGTAGGGAATCGTAGTCCTTGTTCCGTGGACTCTTCACTACTTGTATCAAATGTGGTTAGACTTCTCTAAGCCAAAACAGTCAATTGAGTGCTCGCCAAGTGGCTTGAACCAACACTCTTTGATAGGAAGATCCTGGGTGGTTGGATACACTATTGTCGGGAGTAAGGTCGTCACCAATGAGTTTACCAGACCTCAAGTGCATGAGAATGTGATTTGATAAGCTAAATCACTACCTAATTTAAATTTTCATAGGCTTCTGTCGATCTGAATTTTTAGGTCATGAAACTGTAGATTGCAGTTCACGTCGTGAGATAGCGTGGAATCATTCACGCCGTGAAACCGTAAATGGTTCACGTCGTGAACAAATTTTTTGCACTTTCACATGTTAATAGTCGCTTCGTATTTTAGGTTTGCGTTGCGCTAATTGGAGTTGGTTGGTCTCAATTTGTGAATTAGAGGCACTTTCCTAACATTGACATGACAGTCCTCAGTTTGTGAACTAGTTCCGTCTCACTGACAGTAGTAATCCAGGGTTCACGTCGTGAAACAAGGAATGTTTCACGTCATGGAGTATGAAATGGTTCATGCCGTGAAACAGTGGATGGTTCATGTCGTGAAGTACTTTTCTACTAATTCACATAATAAGATTCCTTAGAATCTGCTGTGTTAGAGATGTCATGATAGGGTACCCTATTTTTAGCAAGGTAATCCTGAAAATTACAGCGTTGATGAAGGCGGTTCATGCCATGAACCATTTTTTACACTTTCACGTGTTTGGCCCCCGCATTGACAGAATGAAGTTTGAGTGTAATTTACCTGTCCAGATGTTCTAGAATGGTTGTGCTAGGAGTAAGGAATGTAATGCAAGTTATAAGCACAACCATTGGCTCCTTATTTTTATATTTTTTGTGCATTTTTTGAAAAAACAAAAAACAAAGTATCACACCTGCTCATTCACGGTAGCAAGTTTGGTGATATAAACATCAAAATTGAAAGAAAAAACAAAAAACAAAGTATAACACCTGCTCATTCACGGTAGCAATTTTGGTGATATAAACATCAAAATTAAAAGAAGAAATGATGTAGCTTTCCTCTAGGATAACCCAAGTACTCACCCACACACCAAAAACAAAACAATTTGTAACAACTCTTCACTTCCAATCAAATCTTATCCATTCATTCTCATCACAACAATGTACTTTCTGAATGCAAAGGCAATCATGAATCTTGCATAGTGGGAGCTGAAGCTCAAAGAGGATGGAAGAAACAATGGTGTTCCCTGGCAGCGGTGCCAAAAATGTTAATGGCTACCGCACCTCCTAAGAGAGAACTCTAAACATTCACCATTGAAAGAAGAAATACTTACCAATGCTTTGAGCTCACGTCCCTTGAGGTCCCCAAGCTCACTTCCGAAAGCTCCAATCCTTCAAGCTCCACCTCCATGTTGTCATCGTAGAGTCACTCACACCACAACACAAGGCAATCTCTCTCTCACTCCTCTACACATATATGCATAGAGAAGGAACATGCACTAGAGTACACTCACACACACACACACACACACACTCTCTAACAAGACAAGGCAAGAGCTCTCATAGCACAAAGGGGGATTGTATCCTATTATGAGAAAATTCCTGATATACAATTGGCCCTTATTCACACTTGGGCACCCAAAACTTACTAACTAAGGCTTTGGGTGGCCTATATCTCATAATGTACAACTTTTATAGTGCCTTTGCATGACACTTATTAATGTCCTCAAATGGAGGAGCATATTTGTTAATCTAAAACTGGATTAACAATGAACTTTAAGAGGACAGATGGCCATTATTAGAGGTGGCATCATGGAGTATGTGAGTTTCGAGCATAAGGCTTGCTAATGAGCTTTACATACAAAAAGTCCAATCCTCCATTATTGATCTTGTTGTGCATACGAAGGTGCTCATTTTAAAATTTAAAAAAATGGTTATATCTATCATGTAAGGCTAGGCTATTGTGACAGGAAATTGTGTTTAGAGGTTGTGTGTTCGATGTTCTCTTCAATGCCGAGCCATAGGCTAGTTATCAAACTTGACATGCAAAGGCTTGGTAGTTGTGCAAGGTTGCTTTTTGATGGGCATCAAATCCAATTTTGGCTATTAATACATACACTTATTTTGAGTCACCCTAAAACTATAAGTTTAAATGTGAAAAAACGTGCACTATTTCTGCTACACCCGTCAATTCAAAGGGTGGCCCAACCTATCAAAACCATCCTTGTTGGTTGTGAGGATATCCAGCATTGAACTAAGTTGAAATGTTTTTTAAATGACGATCGGTTGTAGTACTATAGTGTTTATTTTATATATTAAGCCTATGAAGGCACATTAATAGGTGAAAATCAAAATAGGTGAACCAAGCTTTATAATTGATGATCAGTTGTAGTACTATGGTGTGTATTTATATATTAAGCCTATGAAGGCACATTAATAGGCACATTAATGTGTATTTATATATTAAGCCTATGAAGGCACATTAATAGCCGAAAATCAAAATATGTGAACGAGGCTTTATAAGTGTTTCAAGATTTCCTATTATTGATTAGGACTTGAAAATAGCCCGTACAAGAGCATGCATTTGCTTTTAGAATTTTGGGAGAAGCAAGAGGAGCTAGTTAAAGCCCGAATCATAGCATGGAGTTTTGTTCCTTATGTGAGTGCATATGGATGGCTTGTTGGGGAAACACTATGGATCCACCTTGTATGTTTTTGTAGTAGAGGACCTTCCCTTATAGTATGTACTCTTATCTTTATGTACGGCTTATTGGGGAAACACTATGGAGCTTGTTGGGGAAACACTGTGGAGCTTCTATGTTTTAGAGTAGAGCACCTTCCCTTGTACTTTTATCTTTGTGTTATGGTTGTAGAGAAGTGAAGACGATAAAAGAAAATTTAGTCATTCATGTCTCTCTTGTGTGCTTGTCTACTCTTATGTGTGTGTGAGAGAAGAAGTTTGCTTGCAAGGATCTCTCTCACCATTGTTTTCCAACCATGGGGAGAGTAAGAGCAAGAGCATGCAATATTTTTGAAGCCCTGGATATTTACAACAGAAAATGAGATAAGAAATCATAGCATGTGTATTATAAACTCATGAAAAGTAGTTAGGATTGAGTGTCCCACCAACATATATGCTTCCCATGCACTTGCAAGCCAAATCCAAGTCTATGCTAAGGAGAGCATGGATACCTCAGCCTTTTATTGTGTTAGCTCAAGAAAAAAGGCCAAAAGCACATGTTTGGTCTCTTTGGAAGAGAGAAAGGTGTTCCAGTCATATTACATAACTAGGAAAACTAGACGAATTAGTTTCCATACGTAAGAAATTTTTCCTATATAGTTAATTTTCCTATGTGGGATTTTTTTCCTATATAGCAAAATTTTCTAAGTATGACATGTTTCCTATGTAGCAAATATTTTCTATAATCATTTGCAATTTTATATATAAGAAATTATTCCTATATAGTAAATATTTTCTAAGGTCATTTATCTTGAAAAAACTAAAAAAATACTATCTATAAAAGTCTTTTTCTATATATGGTTACTAATTTACCTAGTTAATTGTATGATTCTTTATAGTTTGTTTATTATAATTACGTGGATTGCAAAATATTCATTTAGCATATCTATATCTAACACAATATCTAATAAATAAAAATATTAATACTTTTATTATTTATACTAAATTAATTTGATAATTATTTATATTTTAATACTAAAATATAGATACATTGTATTCATTATTCATTTTTTCCAAATTGGACATTAGAAATTCTATATTTCTTTTGAGAGATAATCGAAGACCCATAAGACACATACTCATGGAGAATAAATCGACTCAAGATTAGTGATCTAGAAAAATAAAAGAGTATGTTTCTAGATATATCACCATAGCTTCTTAAAGATTAAACATAATCCATGTCAGAATTAGCAAGAATGGTTTCTCGCAAAAATGCCAATAATTTAAAGTTCACATTCTTACACTTCCAATATTTTTTTTTTCAAGAAGGTCAAAGCCTTATGCTATTATATCTACATCCTCGACACTCAAATCATGTAAGGATTACCTATTTAGCTTGAACATTTTGCTATCAAGCAACCAAGAGACTAGGCTATCATGTCTTCAAGAATTTGAGTTTCACATCTTTTGGGTTGTTTTTAAAATGATTATCTTCCTTTCATATTTTAGAATATGGTTGCCACATCAAAATATTTGAGAAGAATTGTCTACTTCTCCTCCATTGTTAAAGCTCTCACACCTAGAAAAGACAAAAACAATTTAAGTATAACATGTAGCATTACAAAAACTATATACTAAGTAATAATCATGCTTACATTCTTATCTTTAGCCAATATATAAGAGCATCACTGTTACTTGATTTGACATTTGATCCATAAACTGATTTGATCTTCTATTTAAAAAAAATCAAAGTAACGACTTAAAATAAGTATCTAATAACTATAAATACAATTTTAAAAATCATTACTTTTTATTTTAGTTTTTCTCTTTTTTAATAGAACTTCTCTTTGTGCTCATGTGTTTCACCATTTTGTCACTAATCTATTCAAATAATTATCAAAAATAAAATTATTACCTTATAATTTTCTAATCTTGAAGTACATACCTTGTCTTGTCAGTGCATTAATAATAACCAGTAATTAGTTTATGATTAATTCCTTATTTTTGAGAAGAAAAGAATCTATGGAAATACACTTGCCCCATGAAGCAAAGAATGAACAATCCGGTATTGCCTTTGGAACCATTGCAAAAGTGGGGATTGGATTTTGTGGGTCCATTCCAACAACCAAATAAAAAATCCGACAAGTATATACTGGTAGCCACTGATTATTGCACTAAATGGGTGGAACCCAAGGCTCTTATAAATAACACAACTGTATCTGTAGCAAAATTATTATATTAAATAATTATGACCAGGTTTGGGTGCCTCTAGTAGAATTGGTTAGTGATCAAGGTGGATACTTCTTGAACCAAGTTATTCAAAATTTGACTGAATTTTACATGATTATTCTTAAAAAGTCCACACTATATTATCCATAAGCCAATGGTTAGGCTGAATCCACTAATTATGTATTGTAGCAAATCTTGAAGAAGATTGTGAATGAGAATAGAATAGATTGGGATCAAAAGCTATATATCCAACACTCTGGGCATTCAAAACAACATATAAAGTGGCAACTGGAAGTACTCCCTTCTCATTGGTATATGGTTTGGAAGCGATAGTACCAATGTAATTTATAATCCCTAGTTTTTGGGTGTCAGTGACTCATAGATTATTGCCAGAAGAATCAATCACACATCTCTTGGAACAGGGTTGGCATTGGGAGAAAAAAGGCTCCAGAGCAACTAGAATGTTTATGATGGAAGCTTTTTGTAGGGACATAAATGATAAATTCAAATTTTTGGATTTCAGTGATCTGGTATTATTGCTTAATTCCAGAATGGGTCCACATCCAGTTAAACTCAAGTTAAGATGGACAAGCCCATACCGGCGCAAAGCTTGACACCAAAACATTTGAATTAATATCTCTAGATGGTGTGAAATTGCCAAAGCCCATAAATGGATTCAGATTGAAGCCCTATTTTAGAAGGTTACCAGAACTAGAACTAGTGCCTATGCCAGTGTGCACTATTTTTGTGACACTTTCATATAACACGTGTCCATGTCCATGTAGTAATCATGCATTATGCAAAGCCGTTGGGTTATTATTATTGTATCGTGGGGGGCGGCCTCTGCTTCATTTCTCTTAGCTGTCCTATCACATTGAGTTGTGTGCCCCTGATTCTAGTCATCATGAATTCATGTATCTAATTTTTTGCCATTTAAATGCTTTACGCCACACCCTACATCTCTATTATCAAAACTCGTATTTTTCACAATAACTTTTTCATTCGCAAAGTTCATTGTCATCTTGTTCTCACTCTCTGTCTTTCTCTTACAATCTCTCTTGTTGCTTTCTGTTTCCTTTCACAAACATGGGGGAATTCGAGAAACTTATTATTGTTCTTGATGTGAATATTATTTACAACCATGTTTGGCTCGAAAAGGTGGGGTTGTTGTAGTTTGCTTCTCTTTCATGGAATTCTCTATTCTTCAGCAAATGGACAAGCTATAGGAGGTGTAGAAAAATGAAGTCATCAAGACAACACAAGGCACCCAGCTGACTCTGGAATAGTAGGTATTTCTACAGCGTCATTGGGGTTGTTGTAGTTTTCTTCTCTTTCATGGAATCCTATGTTCTTCAGCAAATGGACAAGCTGTAGGAGGTGTAGAAAAATGAAGTCATCAAGACAACACAGGGCACCTAGCTGACTCTGGAATATGTGGCTCAAGTTCTTCAGTTGCCCCATTGAAGGGAGTAGTAGGTATTTCTACAGCGTCATATGCTGATACAAAATTTTATTTTGTTTCCAAGGGAGTAGGTAAGGAGTATAAAATGGCAAATTATAAAGATGCCCATAACAGATTACATTTTAGATTCATTATTGAGATGATAATTCTTACTCTCACAAGTTGACATATATGTTAAAGAGGGCAATGGGATTGTATTTATATGCATTAGCTCTACTGGGAAGCCCATTACATGGGCACATATTCTTTTCCACCAATTATAGGCAAAGCTTAAGAGCATAAGCCCACAATCAAAGACAAATATTGGCCTATATTTGCAATTTCTACAAAATGGAGTCCCCAAAAATGTGCCAAACTTGTTGACAACAATAACAGGGGCACCAGGACTACTCCATGGAGAAAAGAAAAGAAAGAAAGCCCATGGCAAGCCGACTTTGAATGAGGCTGCTAGAACTGGAGAAGAGATCTAAAGGGAAGGCCATCATATTTCTGGCAATCTAGAGGAAGTCCAGAATCTGGAGAGTCGGGATGGTGCATGCCCATCAAAAGTAGTTGCCTTTTGGGAAGAGGTGGACACAAATTCATTGAAGGCAACATATCAATATATAACAAAGTGTGCCAAAAAAACCACAGGGGCAATTACAAGCATAACAACTCAGAAGGATGCCCTACAAAAAGAGTTAAATTCTGTGAAAATTAAGCTGGAGAAGATTAAAGCAAAGCTAATAAAGCTCTCGACAGTCAATCAAAAAGTGCAAATCTTGGTAGGTGTACTTAAAGCAAACCGTACAGAATCTCCGCTCTTAAGTGAATGGGGCTAATTAAGTTAAAGCACACATGTAGCAAGAGCTACTAGATTTTCAAAGAAAATATACATATGTAGAACTTAAATGTCAAAAATATTAATACAACATAAATTTTATATGGATCAACATGAAAAGGAGGCTCAAGTAGACAGAGTGAATCTTCAAATTTCGTAGAGTAGGATCAATGCTTTAACTACTAATGAGGATATAGATATTCATGAAATGTCAACAAATGATGTAGATAATTATGAAGTTAGAATCCGTGAGTTATGGAGAATTTATATGCTAGATATATTAAATAATTTGAATACATCATTGATCTATGTACCGCCTGTGAGGCAGCTCAAGAACACAAGCAGGCCACTATAGCTCGCCGACTCACCACCTTCAGAGGCAAAGTTTTATTGCACACCATGCATCCCATATGTACACGGACTCAAAACACCTTTATAGAAAAACACCTGACACCGCCCAGATCACCTTCAGCATAAAAGCCAAATGATTAGTCCGGAGCAAGTGGATCCGGAGGTGGGGGATCTAGAGTAGGAACATCTAGAGGAGCTGAATCCAAAAAGCACACAAAAATAACAACATCAACAATAGGACATCTTTCAGGCCAAAGCTTGGCAAAGCCAGATGAAAAATTTCATAGAATTCAAAAGAGAATGCATTATTTTAAAGAACAAGCTCGTGCCTTTCATCGCAACTCAAAGCAGTTTAAGAGTGAAGTTGGCACTCTGAGGCTTGCCAATTGATCAATAACTCGAGAAGAGAAATGCTGAGCTTAAAGATCAGCGAGTTCCTGATTCAGTAAGAATTACAAAGCTAAAAGAAACAATTACTTCTTCTAGAGAATTGAGAGATGTTGTTAGAAAGTTGGATCAATATGAAGATGATATTCAAAGGCTCCATACTGATCATGTTAAATATGAAGAATTGATGGAAAGGAAGGAAAATCTTTTAGAAACATAGGTTGTAAAATTGAATACATTAGTTAAAGTATTGGAGCGGGAGTTGGAAAAGTGTTCCACCTGCATACTAGATGTAGTGGAAAATCTAAGATCCAGACACAATTACATCTACCGGCCAATTGGCATGTTCTGCAACACATAGTGGCCCATTTCAGCAAAGGAAGTTATGCCACTCTCTCAGCAATTGTCTCCAAGTGCTTTGCGAGGTCATCAACAACATCCGGAATGTGCTCCAAAGCTAAGACCTTTTGCAGTCAACAGAGGATCTCCTTCATCTCCAAGTTGTCCACGAAGAAGAGGTATGTTACCTGAATATATGGTTAGAGTAACTATCCAGATGATGCTGAATAGAGTATTGAAAATCTTGATTCAGGATACATAGAACAACAATTTTTTTTTAAATTTTTTACATTCTATATTTCATTCTTATAGGCAAGTTCATCTTTTAGCTCATGTTTATAGACATAGATTTTAGACAATCATCAGATATATTTGGATTAGGTATTCAAGATAATCTTTATAATCAAGAAGTTTTTAACTTATCCAAATAATCCTAGTCATCAAGTGGGTTCATTTTCCATGTTGTTGATTACCCACCGGGTGTGCCAGGTGTTAGCTTAGGAAATAACTCGCCACAATAACTTTATAGCCTTATTTTAGGGGTAGTTTCTGGCTTGATATGATCCCAAGCATGAAGTAGACTGGCTACGAATCTATCCTCAAAGGCAAGGCTAAAACCACGGGCTTGCATCTTTGTGAAGATCCATCTAGTACTTTGCAGATGGGCCTTCAAGGCTCAGAGTGCGGGCTGAAATCCGAGCTAAGAGGAAATCCTTCCAAGGCTCACCATCGGGTAGGAGTCCTCCGACAATCAACTTGCCCCTCAGGGAACGACTTTGTACAGCGGGATCGATGAGGCCAAGCCCCCCTTTGCTACATGGCTGAATGATCACTCTCCATGCCACCTTGGCCCTGAATGGCCTCCCGTCACTTCCGGCCCATAAGTAGTTGTGGATCAAACGATGTACCTAGTCAATACATGCCCGAGAAAGGCCCAACATGAAGTGATGTACCACATGGTGGAAATCAGTACGTGGTTCACCACCACCACTCTGCCTGCTATACAGATAGCCTTACCGAGCTCTGATATAAAAGCTTGTTTCGAATACTCAAAAGGAGCAAAGTGAGCTGCTGCTCGGGAGAGATATTAATGCCAACCTAGCGACCGAGGAAACAGACTGGAGTGCCCCTCAGGATCCCACTGGAAAGCCTCAACTGGTCGCGAAGTCGGAGCAGGTGTTGAGCCTACCCAAAAACCACACAACTTGTGCCAGTTGATCTATGATCTTGATGCACGGTAGAAAATCTTGATCACCTTCGCAAATCTTTGGAGATTCCCAACATCTCAAGCAAGGTAGGTTAGTTTAGAAGTGCAGAGGAGGCATGGGTCTCTCAGTGAGAAGTCGATTCCAATTTGGTGATGGTGAGGTGGGGGGTGTTACTTCCTTAATGAATTCAGAGGCTCATGGGGCAAGGAAGTACCTGAGAATGAAGGAGTTTATAATGATGTTGTAGTACTTCATTGTAGCCTTACAATGACAGGTGGAGGAGTTGTCGACATTGAGGGTATATCATTAGTCAGCTCTGTTGGTGGTAAAATGGGGTTTAGAGTGTCATTGTGAAGCTTCTTCTTCCCTTTTTCTTGGGTAGTCCTTGTGGCAGAGGCCACCTTGGGTTTCCATTGAAAGATAGGTGACTGAAGAGAGACCAGGGTGGAATTTAGGGTTGGGGAGATTTTGGGATCTAAATTTGATAATTGCCCTCTTAGAAGTGTCAGGCTTGTAGGAGAGGTTTGGGGATCCATCGGGGGTTTGTTTTTGGGCATGGTTGAGGGTTTGATTGAGGATAAGGGTGCCGTGGAGAGCGTTTAGGCCTACATCTGTCCTATACCTTGTAGGCTTGTGGTTGGCGAATCAGTTGTTGTCGCATGAAGGACGAGGAGATCTAGGTGCCTTTGGATGAGGGGAAGAGTTGGATTGTCTGGGGATCCACAATGTAAATTTGCTCTCATAATAGCCATGTGCTGTGAGAAGAGTTTTAGGTATCTAATGGGAAGAGGTAGTTTTGTTAGTTTTTTTAGAAGCGTTAGTTTGGGTTGGTGGGTCAGCGGCTCGTGAGGTGGCAATGTGGGAGTGGGTTGCTACCGAGTGTGGTGGTAGGGAGGATGCGAGAGGTATTGATACGGTTGGAATGATGAGCCGCCCCTTTTTTAGTGGGATTGATTTGTGGGGGTGTGGTTTGATGGAATGATGGTGGGTGGTGGAGGGGGAACTTCTTGGCATGGGGGAGCGGCAGGTACAAGCTCTTATTCGTCCCATGATAAGGACAATAACTTGGTTGGAGGCTACCTATAAGATTATCATCCATGCATCCTAGTCTCGATGTTGCACCTGTTATGTCCCATCCAACCCCTTCCACCAAGGAGTATCTCCTCATGCATAGTTCCTATAGGCATCACATAGAACTTCCCTTCCAAGGGGTTATTTCCAATGTGGAATAAAAGCATGACTATGCCTAAACAATGAACATGCTATAACGCCACTGTGGTAACTATGGTAGGGGTTTCTTTCAGTGAGGGTTCCCCAAGGGAACACCATGTTTCATGGGACATCAAATTGTAACTAGCCCCTATATCGACGACAAGAGCTAATTTTTGGACAAAGCTCGTCGGGGTGGTCATTCCTAACCACAACCGAGCTGGCTTCACCTCCCATTCCTAATCACAACCGAGCTGGCTTCACCTCCCATTCTTCTTCTTCAAGGTCGACCACTTGGGCCATATTGACCATGATTTGTCTCTGCCAATGCTTGGCTTGCCTCACTTTGGCCTCTTGTTATGCAACTTGTTTCATATCCTCATGGTCTTTTTTTGGTTGTTTCTTGTATGGCTCGTAATGTGGCTTCCGTAAATGGGCTATAGTGGCATTTTAGTTTGCTACCATTGAAATAACCAGCCATTTCTACACCATCAAGTGTCTCGATATGCGGACTACACCTTGTGGTGTTATCTCAATGACTAGGAAAGGTCCTAAGCCTCTGAGCTTGAGCTTCTTTTTGTGTGTCTTTATATTGAATGAGAGGACCATGTTGCCCTTGTACATTTGTTTGTCTTTAAGTTGGTCGTTGAGCCATTGTTTGCGCCTTAGCTTCTCAACAATCATGTTGTATACTGCTAAAAGGCATGTTTCATCGAGCTTTTCAAGCTCAAAAAGATGATAGCCTAAGACATTTTCAGTGAGCTTCTCTTGTACGACGATGTGTAAGCTGGGGACCAAGAACTCCATTGGCATGACCGCTTCAGTACCATAGGTTAAACTAAAGGGGGTGGCTTGCTGCCTTGTAAGATGTTCTATAATCCCAAGGTGCAGCCAAAAACTTTTGTTCCCAATCGTTGCAGTTGGCCTCCACGGTTTTAGTCATAATGGCACACACAAGGTTTTGTTCGTGCTTTTCGCCTGGCCATTCGCTTTGTGGGTAATAGGAGGAGGAATTTTGTGAGTGACAAGGAGCTCTTGCAAGAGGAATTGGATTACCTCATTAATGAAATGTGTCCCATTGTCACTGATGAGCTCAAGGGGGCAACCGAAAGCGTGTGATGACTGACTCATAAAGAAATTTGGTAGTCGATCGCGCATCAGCTTTGCGGGTCACCCGAGCTTCTACCCACTCAGTGCAATAGTCCGTAGCAGCTATTCTATATCGATCTTGAGTGTATTTGGCTGATGGACTAATGGGTCCAATGAAATCTATGCCCCATTTCTCAAATGGTTGTAAGGATACAACTGGGTTCAGGGGTATGCGGTCCTTGAAGCAGGGAATTGTTGCATGTTGACACTAGTCACACAGCTTAACGTACTCTACTATGTTTGCTATTAGAGTGGGCCACCATAACCCAACTGTGAGGACCTTACATGCAGTGATATATCCTACAAAGTGCCCCCCATTTATAGGCAGAGTGAGCCTGTTCAAGGAGGACATACTCATTTTCTTGGACATAGCATCATAGAATTTTATCTTTCCCCTGCTTATAAAGTTGCCTTGCAATGAGTTAGTGGGGGGATACCTCTTTAATTAGGTGATGGGTGCGGTCTTTATTAAGGAGGGGATCCACTTGAAAATCGATTGGGCCAGCACACATCCAACAACAAAAGTTGAGGCATTGATGTGGCCATGGAAGATAATGTCCTAGTTGGGGGGCCTGAGAATTGGAGAACTTGCCAAGGATTTTTTAAGCGTTGTGTAAACCCATTGGCATTCTTCAGTCCACTCGAAGACGATTAAGAGTCCATAAAGAGGTCAAGCAATATCAACATAAATAAAAATGAATCGTCGATAGTAGCTGACGTGCCCCATGAAGCGCTGGACTCCCTTGAAGTTGGTGGGTGGGGGCAGCTCAAGGATGAGCTGCACTTTGCTATCATCTATGGAGATTCTTGCCTAGAGACAATGTGTTCTAGGATCACTCAGTGTTGAACCCAAAATTGACATTTAAGTGGGTTCAATGAGATGTGATACAACCTACACCTTTCTAACACTTTGCGCAAACATGCAAGGTGTGCCTTCTAGGAGGAGTTGACACAAAGGTCATCCATAAAGACCTTAAGGAACTTTTGAATACATTCCTTGTAAGTTGTGCACGTGAGACATTGGAAGGTATCGGGGGCATTGGTCAGCCCGAAGGGCATAACACGGTATACATATGTGCCCCATTCAATGGGCGAAGGCTATTTTGTGCTGATCCTTGGGATAAATCGACACCTAATTGTATCCAGAGAATCTGTCAAGGAAGCTATAGGCTTCCTTTCCTGCTACTCGTTCTAGCACATGTTCTGTGAAAGGTAAGGAATAATGATCCTTGATGGTAGGGGGAGGTTTTTTGGCGAGCATTTTTGAACGAGCGCTTTTTGGGAATCGAGCGAGAAGATTCCAAAAAGATACCCTCCCTACTCGAAGATAGAGAGGGCTAAAGTAAGTTGGAGAGAGCAACATGACATAATTATTTGAGAGGGAGAGGGCGATAGTGAGCCAGAGGGAGTGAACACAGAAAAACATATCAACAAAAAATCCTCTACAATTGAGGTTATTGATTCAAACTGAAAATAAAACCAATTTCATTCATGTACAAATTCCAATTACATAAATGTGAAACCCCTCTCCATGAAGAGAGAGGGGTGAAGCAAGTTGGAGAGAGCAACATGACATAATTACTTCGGAGAGGGAGTGAACACATTAAAACACGTCAACATCACATCCTCTACATTGAGGTTATTGGTTCAAACTGAAAATAAAACTAAGTTCATTCACGTACACCTTCCAAATACAAAATGTAAAAACCATCATCTTTACTACTATGGGTGTCACTTGTTCTCCGGGGTGTAGGCACAAAGTAACCAAACGTTGTTCATACCCTCCGTACTTCCTCTAGCAATGTAAGATTCCTCCCTCCAGCTTTTGAGGTGTAAAGGTGTAAGAACCTCCCCTTCTACTCTTGTAATTATTCCCCTCTCTAAAATAGAAGAAAGATTGTGTTTTACCCTGTTTTGGCCTAGAGAGAGAAAAAGTCTAGAGAGAGATAATTCTAAATTAAGATATCTTTAGATATAAAAATCCTCTTAGTGCCTAAAATGGATTCCCCTGAAACAAAAATTCAAAAAGAACTTTCCAATGTGCATTTGGAATTAATTGAAAATGTGTATAAAGTACCTTAGCCTAAGGGTCTACGTTTTCAGAAATTTTTGGATTATGGTCCAATTAAGGTTCCAATGGGCCAATTGGAATCAATGGGCCAATTGGATTAATACAAGTGTTGGGATGAGATAAATCCAAAGAATAAAAGAAAATACCCAAAAATGAGTAAATGCTCACATAAGATGAAGAGTTGTCTGAGTACAAGGTTTATTAGTTAAAAACTATGAGATATTACTAAAAAAATGAGATATTCTGGAATAATGAAGCATTTTTGACACCTTGGAGAGGGGGACTCTTGAGGTAGGTGCCTAATTCACACATGTGGATGCGTTTTAAATTCAAAAAATTTGTGATATTTTTATCTCTCCTCTCTCCTCGATCAAACCAAATAAAAAAGGGAGCTAAACTGGTCCAAATCTTGTCCAAATTGAGTCAAACTAAACCTGGAAAATTCTAGAACCCAGTTGGACTTGGTTAGTGGGTTCCCTCACCTATAAATAGATCCTTAGTCTTTTGTAAAAAAATCTGTGAACTATACCATTCTAATATTACATTAAAATAATGATATTTTCTATTATCCCTTAAAAATCCTCTACTTTTGGAGAGATTGGAGCTTCTCTCTCTCTCTTCAACAATCCTTGGAACTTTCTTCTCAACATACTAAACCAATTGATTGGTTGGGGGCTTCCTTCTAAGATAAAGAAGCAAGCCAAATCAAGAGGTAAGAAGTAATTTCATGGTTTTCATTAATATTCTCAAAAGATTTCACTTCTCAACCCCTCTCAAGCTTGAGATGTTTTAAATTAATTGTTTTCAATGCAAATCAAGCTTTCTATAAGAATTCTAATGATTAATCACAAAGAAGTTAGTTTTTATGCTTAATTATTAGGATGCTTTTTATGTATATCTCTCTCTCCCCAAAAGAATAGTCATTCCTATGACTAATTCTTTAGCAAATGAATGCTTCTCATTGATAAATTCTTAATTCAAAATCAATCTCTAAGCTTGTTAAGCTAGAGGTTAAGAAAATGCCTTTTTTATGTTTTTATGCTAATAAAATTATGATAAACTTATGATTTAATTCCATAAATTGGATTTAAGTCTAAGGATAATATTCTATCATAATTGTATTACAAAGTATTATTCTTTCTAGAAATATTAAAAATTATTAGAAAAATAGCAGTGAAGCTATGGTAAAAATTTTAGAAATTAATACATAACTCATTTTTATGCATAATGTGAAAAGAGGAATCCCTACCATATTCTAGGATTGGACATCCTATGCTAAAAGAATGATTTTCATCAAATTTATGGGAAACTAATTTTTAGTATTTATGCATAAATAATTAATTAAAGAAAAGAGAAATTTTTGAAATTTTTATTTTTATGCAAAAAAGAGGAATTCCCATGATAATGGAGATCCATGTAATTAAATGGAAAAAGAGAAATTTTGGTATATTAAAATAACAAATATTTATTTTAAAGAGAAATTTTAGATAAGTGCAATTCTTGGCATATTTGAAATAATTTTAGATAAGTGCAATTCTTGGAATATTTGAAATAATCATTTAAATGGTAGAAGTGCAATTCTTGGGATATTTGAAATAATGGATATTTTTATTAAAGAAAAGAGGAATTTTAGATAAATTTATTTTATGATAAGAGAGGAATTCCCATGACATTTGGAATTCAATCATTTAAATGCAAAAAGAGGAATTCCCATGATATTTGAGATCCAAGAAATTAAATGGAAAAAGAGGAATTTTTAGCATAATTCAAATTATGAGTATTTATCAAAAGTGGAATTTTGAGCATTATTGGGAAATATGGGTAGAATTGATTTTTGTAAATCCCATGAATCTTTTACTCAAAAGAAGAATATCGAATATATTTCACTTGAGAAATTTGAGAAAGAATATGAAAATATCCATCGAGAAAAAGTACCTTTAACTAGGCCAAGCAATTGGCAAAAATTTAGAAAAAGTCCTAGCGAGGATCGAAAGTAGAAAATGTTACTAAATGAGAATAGATGTGAAGACATTGTGAATAAGATGAGAATACGATGTGATAAGATGTGAATGCAATGTGATAGGATGTGAGTGGATGTGATAAGATGTGAATGTGATGTAAATGGATGTGGATGTGATAAGATGTGAATGTGATGTAAATGGATGTGGATGTGAAGAGATGTGGATGGGATGTGATGTGATGTAAATGGATGTGGATGTGGATGTGAAGAGATGTGGATGGGATGTGATGTGATGTAAATAGATGTGAATGGATGAGATGTGATGTGAATGGATGTGATGTGAATGGATGAGATGTGATGTGATGTGATGTGAATAGATGTGATGTGATGTGAATCTGGATAGATGTGAATGGATGTGATGTGATGATATGGATATGGTGGATATGGATAGATGTGAATGGATGTGATGTGAATCGGGATAGATGTGAATGAATGAGATATGAGGTGATGTGATGTGAATCGAGATAGATGTGAATGGATGAGATGTGATGTGAATCGGGATAGATGTAAATGGATGAGATGCAATGTGAATGGATGTGATGTGATGTGATATGGATATGATGTGATGTGATATGGATATGGGTAGATGTAAATGGATGAGATGTGATGAGGATAGATGTGATGAGATGTAATATGATGTGACTAGATGAGAATGGATGAAGGACGATGGGAATACATATGATTGGATGTGGATTAAGCAATGTGAATTGATGTAGAAAAATGTGGAATAACGACTGTTTTATGTCAAGAATGCTGGGGAAGCATTTTGACCATCTTGTGAATGAGGTCATGGTGGAGACCTAAGTGATAAAGTTGCAACAGCTGACGGAGAGTCAATGGAGGACGTCTCGCGTACCAAGGTCGATCGAGGTCTTGACTAGCCTCGGTTCAATTTAAATGGTGAGCTTCCAGTAGTACAGTGGATGAGGGACCAAGGAAGCGGCCTATGAGTGAAGCGCTAGGTGACCTACGAAGGAGCCTAGAGGGTGCTGACCATACAGTGCTCGGGCTCTGGGTCACCAAAGATACCCACACGTACGTCGAGGAAGAAAACGGATCAAGGAGTTAGAGTTGTTTTTTGAACTCGAGCATGAATCTGTTTGATTGTCCTTGCTGGTCCTCAACGGATGAGTCCACGGCTCTTTTATATGGATTTGTTGGTTGATCTTGCCGATCTTCAATGGAGAGCCCATCTGGATTTTTATAAGTGTATATTTTTGGGTACTATGAGCTAGGAACTATTGAAAAGGCCCCTGAGTGAACAGGTGGTGAGCGTTCTGGTTGCCAATGATGCCATAGGTACACCGATGAAAGAATGATTAGAAATTAGAATTCAACCTGGATATTTTGGAGGATTATGATCAATGATACTATGGTTTCATTAAAAGATTGTTTTTAAAGACAACTGAATCAATGAAACATGCAATTTCATATTGGGTGTGTAAGTGGTGTGACTATCTTGAAGTTTGCTTGAAGTGCCGGCTAGGGGGCCTGGGAACTCTTTTCCTGGTACCCGGGACAAAACATAACCAAATTCCTAAATGGATCCTATCACTACAGTGGTTGGGCAGTTGGCTAACCCATGGGACTTAGGCTGGATTGATGGATCTCTAAAATGAGACTCAATTCTGTTATGTTACGATGATAGATGAAGTAAATCCCAGATACTCCTTGTTCTATGGAAAAGAATCAACGGCTGTGCCTCTTGTGATGACGACGAGGAAAAAAGCATTGGTCTTGCAAGTCTCTTCCTGGATCTGACCATGTGACTTACTGGTTCGGTTAGTAAAGGCTCTTGACTATGTTAGAGTAAAAATATCCTAGAGGAATCGCTCGTGCTTTTTGGGTGAGGGAAGTTTTTTCGGGTTCGGTTTTGGAATAAACCAAAGGATTAGTCTCTTATCCGGATATCCGTGGTGGGCGAGGCCCCGAGTGAGAGGCTCTGTCGCCCTGTGCAAGAAGTGCTACTTCCGCTGCTAGCACCCCCGAATTTGTTACGCGGAGGGAGCAGGGATCTTTCAAGCAAGACATGCTCAGATGATTCATCAATAAAACCATGGACTCACCAAATTGCAATTAAGCCCCACCACTTTGTCCTTAACTTGAGAAACAACATCATCATTTCCAGGAAGTGGAAAGGATGTGAGACCTTTCCATGCTTGTGCACCATCTACGGTCTTCTCCTTGACCTCCACATTGGTGGCCTCCCTTTGGATACACGCAACAACAACTTCAATGCTAACATTTGATGAGGCCATCACGAACAAAAAGGAGGGTTTAGGGTGCTTTACTCTACTAATAAGGCTTGGTGGCAATGGTGTATAACAAATTGCGTTGGAGCTTACCTCCATATTTATAGCAGTGGGAGAGGTGCACTCTTCCTCTTTCAACATTCAAAATGGTGTTCCAATGGAGCCCCAATATCGACATGTCATGCCACATACATCCCCCATGGGCTCATTTGAAGTTCCCTCATGAGCACCACGGCCTGATCTTGCAAGGCCACTTTTTCCACCCGCACTTGCACCATTTGGTAGAGCTCCCTACCCCATATCACCTTCCTTCTTCCACTGGGGAGTGCCGTATTGCTATATTTCAATAGCTTGTAATGCCTGAAATATATTGGTTTTAAACATTATTGTTGTTCACTCATATTATGACAGTGGCTTTGTTTTTTGCTTCTTCCATGGCATTGTTTTTTGAGAGAGATGTAGCAATTGGTGTGAGATCTCAACAACACGAGAGAGAGAGAGAGAGAGAGAGAGAGAGAGAGAGAGAGAGAGTGTGTGTGTGTTTGATCGAGACATTAAAATAATAACAATTGTGCTTAAAGTAGTTATTCTTATGCTTAAAGCTTAAAGTAAGAATTTTAGTGGTCAAAAAAGTAGTTTTTTATTTCTTTTAAAGTTATAAAATAGTAGAGATTTCCATGTTCCAATACTCTTCTTCTAGACACATCCCATACCACTCTCCTCTTATATCTTCATATTGCAATAGAGTCCTTGTGAACTTCTTGGTTATGGCTTCATCTAGTAATCCCTCTAATACTACTACGTTTGCAACCATCTTAAGTAAATCTCTTCAATCTTTCATGCAACTCAAAGAAAAGGAACCCAGATCGGATGCCATTTTAGAAGCATGGACAACAATGTTTGAAGTACATGAGCTCTACAAGAAGCTCAAAACATGCCAAGCGGTAGACTTTGCTAACAAGAACATGCTAGAGGTGAAAGCAGCTCAGCCAAAAGCTCTCCATTGGGACATGGAGAGGTTTCTGCATCATTGAAGAGGCAAAGGAGGATCCTCTTAAGAGTTGAAGTTTCCACCTTCATTCGCAAGTTAGGGTAGATGGAAAAGCCCAAGATGATAGTTAAGGCCCAAAATGCTTTCATATGGTGTCTTTGTAAACAAGTACAAATGATTGTGTCATGTCGTAAGTGTTTGTCATGTAATGTTGTGGCCTTGTAAGCTTGCTAGGAAATTTAATGGAAGTTTAAGATCATAATATGGTGACTTTGTAAACGAGTTGCAATGGTAGTTGTAAACAAGTTGCATTGATAGTTGTAAATGAGTTGCAATGTGTGTAGTGGTCTTGTATCCATCTACTCCTCTCCTCTACTATCACCATGAGTCACAATGTGTGAGACAGTAGAGGAAGAGAAATGTAGAGAGAAAAACCACTTGCCTAAACACCGAAAAGAGATTGCTAAAAAATGCTTGCCAAAAAAATATACTCTGGTGGTAACGGCATTGACCTTTTATAGGTCTATGCACACTTTGACTTTTTTGTTATTCTTGGGCACTATCACAATGGGTGATACCCATTCTGTATGCTCGATTTTATAGACAAATTTGGCATCAACGAGTCTGTTGATCTCTTCTCATACCATCTTGGAGTATTTTGGGTTCATCAGATAAGCCCGCCTAGCTCCATCAACGATTGGGATGGTGTGCTTGACTACTTCTGGAGGTATACCTTTCATGTCCATGTACTTCCAATCGAGGCAATCCTAGAATTCTATCAGGCATCATAGCAATGAGCTTGGTCTCTTCCTCTATAGAGAGGTCTTCTCCAATATATATCGGCCTCAGGTCTTCGCCCAAGCTTGCCAGATTTATCTCTTTGACCTTGGCTAGTTGACCTTGGCTAGGCCATCATAAGAGGTCCTTGGTTGTCCACTATGAGACCTTTGGGTCGAGTCATATTGGGCAAATCTGTGGCCATCTGGAAGGTCTTGAAATTTTGAGGCACCTATCTAGTCTCTTTGGCTTTAGCACTTTCTTTGTCTACTAGCCTTTTGGCTTCTTTTTTTGCTAGTGTTAACTTTTTGTTGCGTGCTCTGCACACTGAGCGGTAAAGGTTTTTTGGTTCTGGTGTGGAATCAACGAGCCCTACTGGCTGTGGGATGGTCATGTGGACCAGAAGGGAGCTTACATTTGCCACATTTTGTTGAAGTGGTCATGTGCTTCCACAGCCCCAACATACTTCAACCAGTGAGTGGATCTAGGAAGACATATCATTCTGGCCCAACATACTTTAGCCAGTGGGGGTATCTAAATCATCTGAGAAGACATATCATTTTGGCCCAAGGAATCCATCAAGCTTGTGAGTCCTATGGGAGCGTGTGCCCCTTGATGGATCTGCTCTAATGGTTTGTTCAAGTTCTTAGGTGGTGACATTGGGCAGGTATGCTGAGCTAAGTATGTATAGAGATGTAATCTCATGCCCATCTGCCATAGGCAAACCTCGTGTTGGTGCGTCTAGGAAAAATTTCCAGGGTAGCAAGGGTATGCATCCAATTCTCGGAGTCTTATGGCTTTGGAAGAGGTATACACTCCTCACTATCCTTTTCATCTTCGAGTGTCTTGTGGCACGTCTGACATAGATGGACTATGGTGGATCGTGTCATTGTGATAGAGTCCTTTGCGAATGGTCTGCCACTAATTGGGTGTACCTTCCTTTTGCATAGATTGATCTTGAATGTTTGATCCTTTCTCTAAATGTATATGTGGTCATTATACTAGTCGTGAATCATTTTTTATTCTCTCATGAATGGTTTGCCAAGGATGCAGTCGTAAGAAACTGGCTGACATCCAAAGTTCATCACCACAAAGGCATGGTGGTAAGTAGTTCCAGGGATGTTAATTTTTAGATCCCTCAGTAGACCAATGGGTCTAGCTGTGGCTCTATCAGTAAGTTTGACCAATAATGTAGGGTCATCCATGGTAGGTGCTCCCCATTTTTCCCAACATTATTTTGTAACAATGCCCACTCCTCCTTCCCCATCCAAGATTGTTGTGACTTGGAGGCCATTGAAGGTTATCGGCAAAGCCACATCATTGAGTTTGTGGCCTTCAAAGTATTGTCCAAGCTTATTCACTCAAACCGTGGGGGTGCCAGTTATCTCATGGGGTATAATGAGTTATTCTTCCTTGGATTCATTAGAGATGTCAGGCTCCGTAGATTCGTGCATACCTGCCTTGAGGTATCCCTCCATCCAATCCTCTATATCATTCCATAAACTTCGGCTGCCTTGGAGCAAGGTGCCAATAGGGATTTGGATCTGAGAAGAAAGGAAGGAAGAGAAACGTGGAATGTCTCTTGGAGCGGAGGCTATCTTGTGAGGAAGGTTGGTTTGGCTTAATGTTAAGCTCTTTTGAGTGTATAGGATGTGAACATGGACTTTTGTACTCGTTCTCCTAAGATGCTTGTCCCCTAAATTTCTAAGATATTTTGGCCACCCTGTTGTTGCAATGGAAGCTGCTGCTTCTGTTAGCCTTTGTGGGGGTGGCTAGTATGGGAGATTTCTAGGATATACCTAAGCTTTTTCAGTAGGTCTCAAGTTTGAGACCGATGGGCATGGCTCAAGGTAGGTGGTAGGAGGCTCATCTTCCATTTGCGCTTGGCAATCCCGGACCAACTCTTGGGGGCTGCCAAGAGTATCTCCTTTTCCTCTATGGGGTTAGGATATTCAGCAAGATTTTTTGGGAGTTGACACATGTCGATAGGTTCTTTGGCTCGGGCAGAAGAGCGTGGTAAATCTTCCTCTTTAGATGAAGAAGTTAATACAAGAGTTGTCGTAATGTCTTCTGAACCACTTCTAATAACTACCTGTCTCTCACCTTTGCCAATCTTTCTGGTTTTGTTTCTTGAGTTCCTAGTCGCTCGTGCTTGTTCAGGGGAACTTGCTTGGCCCTAGTCTTGTGAGGTTGATGTCTTTGCTACAGCATGAGCTGCAGCCCTCTTCCTATTTTGCAGTCTAGTTACAGCGTTGCGTGGGATTGCTTGGATGAAGACGTCTCTAACTCAGCAAGTTAAGGATGCTACTTGGATTTGTAAGATTCCTCCTCAGGTTGAATATTAAATAAGCCTCTACTTCAATCCCTTGTAATCATTCTATGTTTTTGAATGCAAGAAAATATCATTTTTCCTTGTTTTGCCTAGTGAGATAAAAATTTCTAGAGAGTGGTAAATCAAAATTGGGATATTTTTGGATAAATAAATTCTACAAATATCAAAAAAATATTTCCCTGAAATAGAAAATCAAAATATATTTTTCAAAATGCAATTGGAATTAATTAAAATTGATTCATAAGACCTTAGCCTAAGGGTCCACATTTTTTATTTTTTTTTATTATGGTCCAATTAAGGTTCCTATGGGGACCAATAAGATTAATCCAAGTGTTGGGACAAGATAAATCCAAAGAAAAAAAGAAAATACCCAAAATGAGTAAATGCCCACATAAGATGAAGAGTTGATCAAGTACTAGGTTTATTAGTTAAAAATTATGAAGTATTAATAAAAAAATGAGATATTTTGGAGTAATCATTCATTTTTGACACGTGTAAGGAAAACGGAGACCTTCAAGGAGGCGCCTACTTCACATGCTTGGATGAGTTTAAAACTCAAAAATAATAGGATATTTTTATCTCTCCTCTCTCCTGGATCAAACAAAATAAAAAAGGGAGCCAAACTGGTCCAAATCTTGTCCAAATTCAGCCAAACTGAAGCTGGAAAATTATAGAACTCAGTTGGACTCAGTTAGTGGCCTCCCTCTCCTATAAATAGACCCTCATTCCTTTGTATTATTATCTGTGAACTAAACTATGCCGGTATTACTCTAAACTAAGCTTAATTTCTATTATCCTCTAAAAACCTCTACAAAATTGAAGAGATTGGAGCTTCTCTCTCTCTCTTCAATCTTCCTTGGTGACTCCTACAACATACCAAACCAATTGATTGGTTGGGGGCCTCTACTGTGATCAAAGAATCAAGTAAATTAGAAGGTAAAGGTTGGATTATTGTCTTTGTCTTATTAAAACTCCAAATTCTTCTCTTCTCAACCCCTCTCAAGCTTGAGAAGCTTTAATTTGAATGGCTTTTGATTACTATTGAAGTTCTTTCATGAATTGTAGTAAAGAAACACATAAATTTCCATTTATGCTTAATTTTAATGGTTTTTAAGCATTTCTCTCTCTCCTCCCAAAGAAAGGTCATTCCTATGACCTATTCTCAATCCAAATGAAGCTTCTCATGAAGCATTTCTCTAATCCAAAAGTAATTTCTATGCTTGTCTAATAGGAGGCCAAAATAATGGCTTTTTAATGCTTTTATGATATTTATTTCATAGAGAAATTATGAATCAATCCATAATTGGATAATGATCCAATTAGTGGTCATTCTAATCATATCAATAATTCTTTCAATTAAATTGAGAATTATCAGTAATAGCAGCGGAGCTATGGTAAAATTTTTGTAAAATAAACACATAAAAGATTTTCATTCATAATATGAAAAGAGGACTTCCTACCATATTCTAGGAATTATCATCCTAGATTAATTAAATGATTCTCATTGTAATCATGGAGAAATTAATTTTTATGTTTATGCATAATTAGTAAATTAGAAAAAAGAGAAATTTTTGGTAATTTATTTTTATGTTAAAAGAGTAATCCCCATGACATTGGAAATCCATGTATTCCAATGATTTAGAGAAAAAAATTAGAATGCTAAAATAATGTATATTTTATGTAAGATTTTAGTTAAATTTATCTTTTTGTATAGATAAATTTTTATGATGAAAGAGGAATTCCCACCATATTGAAATTCAAATATTTAAATAAGGAAAGTATAATTCCTAGTGCAGAGGAATTAATGAAGATTTTTATTTAATTTTTAAGAGAAAATATAGTTAAATTTATCTTTTTGTATAGATAAATTTTTATGATGAAAGAGGGATTCCCACCATATTGGAATCCAATTAATTAAATGAAAAAAATGTAATTGCTAGTGCAAAGGAATTAATGGAGATTTTTATTTAAATTTTAAGAGAAAAATTTAGTTAAATTTATCTTTTTGCATAGATAAGTTTAAATGATAAAAGAGAAAGTCCCACTATATTAAGTTTACATGATAAAAGAGGAATTCCCACTATATTAGAATTCAAATGTTTAGATGAGAAAAGTGAAATTTTTAGCTTAAAGGAATTAATGGTTACCCACGCGGGAGGCCGACGCCGCTTCAACCGCCCGACAGGAGCCCCGGAGCGGGGCGGCGGGCGGAGACCTCACAGCTGGTATCAGAGCATTGTTGAAAGCTAATAAGGATAAACAAATTCCTATCAGAAATTGATAATAATAAACTCAGAAAAAGCATTTTTCATAATGTACTTTCATTTCGTAAGCTTCTTTAATGAAGAATTTTTAATCAAAGAAATTGTTTTTATAAATGAAAGTTCCATACTTATCTGGTATTCCCGACCTCACCCAGTCACAAGACATGTGACTGCGTTCGCCTTTGAGCATCTCATCTCTTCCACTTCAACTCAAACAAGCCGAGCTTACTCGCACGCCATTTTGAGGATTTATATTTTCCTGACCTAGCGGAGAGACGACAGCATAAGTGGTTTGTAGAAGTGGTTTGTAGGGCAGTATGTCCACGCCTCTTGTAACCGGCGTGCAATGCTGAGCAAAACCTCTCATTGTTGGCAATGATTCTGTTAAAGCTGAAAATGATACATGGTGTCATTCTATATCATTCAACGCCTCGAAATTTCAGACTTTCATGCCAAGTCTACAGACTCCTTAGTTGCTTTATTCCTAAGTAAACGTTTGTATCAGGGCATGGCTATGGCCCAATACCATCGTCTTATGCGTCTCCTGAGAGGAGATTTTGAATTTAGGAGCCGAGCTGCTCTATGTACATATTGCAACTTTTATATAAATAAAGAAATATTTTCTGGAGAAAATTCCTTGTTGTATAAGTGATTGTTTATGGATGAACTGATAAAGAAAAATCTGTTATCGGACATGTCATAGATCTCCAATAAGATCATTGTCTTGTTTAAGAAATTGTTTTCCAAACCTCTTAAGTCTTAGGATCTCGTGGTGGACGATATCAAAAAAATAAAAATTTAATAATATATCATTTTTGGCAGAATCATGAGATGAGGAAACCGTGGCCGTCAGCCAGACCCTCTCTCTGAAGATGATGAGCTTGACCCTGATGTTCGCAAGGCTCTTCATAGGACTCAGCCAGGACCCTTTCAAAAAGGAGAAGGGGAGAACCTGGGCGAGGCTGTGGAGAAATGGGTAGAAGCCATGGAAGAATATTTTGACATCACAGGCTACAATGAGTGGAGCAAAATGGCTCTTGCCAGGCTAAAAATAGTGAAAACAGCCAGGGTGGCATGAAGGAACCACTGTGACACCAACCGTCTGGACAGAAATACTCAGTCCTAGAATGACCTTAAAACCTATTTGAGAAAGAGATTTTGTCCCCCTGGATTTTTACAAACCGAAATTCAAGCTTTTGATTGATTCAGGCAGTACTCATTCTTTTATTTCCCCAAGATGTCTGCGTAAATTAGTCCTAAATCAAAAATCAGGGAAACCTATGCAAGTGGAATCAGCCAGTGGAACCAGTGAAACCTATGCAAGTGGAATCAAATAGTGAAACCTATGCAAGTGGAATCAGCCAGTGGAAACCTATGGAAGTGGAATCAGCCAGTGGAAAGATTCTTTTCACTCACCTTGAGACTGACCTTATTTAGTTTAGCTTAGATGGGAACGTAACAGAGTGCCAGTTTAGAGTCCTACCCCTGGGAATATATGATGAAATCCTTAGAATGGATTGGCTCCAAAAGAATCAGGTTGACATTCATTGTCACAAAGGAACCATCTCTTTCCTAGACATTCACGAGAAAAAAGTTCAAGGAATTGGAATTTCTGGATCCCCAGTGTTGCAATTAGTCAAGGCTTCCAAATTATTAAAAGAGCTCAGAAAAAGGCAAGCTGTGTATGCCGTTAAAATGAATCCAGTAGAAATAAAATGTAAAGCTAAAGAACCAGAGTGGTTAAGTGAGTATGCAGATGTATTGACTGAGATGCCTCCATCTCGTGAAGTAGATCATGAGATCAAATTAACCCTCGACCCTCGGAGCTCAGCCAGTAGCCCAGCGTGCATACAAAATGCCAGTCCCTAAAGCCATAGAACTTAAGGAGCAGTTAAGACAACTATTAGAGTAGGGATTCGTCAGACCCAGTGTCTCACCTCTTGGGGTGCGCCCATTCTCTTTCAAAAGAAGAAAGATGGAACGTTAAGACTCTGTATTGACTATAGAGGACTGAATCAATTAACAATTAAGAATAAGTATCCTATTCCTAGGATTGATGAACTTCTAGATCGGTTAAGTGGTACCCAAATGTTTACAAAGATAGATCTAAAAATTGGGTACTACCAGATCAGAATCAAGGAGCAGGACATCCCAAAGACAGCATTCAATACTCGCTACTATGGGCATTATGAGTTCACACTCATGCCGTTTGGATTAACTAATGCCCCGGCGACATTCAATCGTCTTATGCAGGATATTCTCAGAGAATACTTGGATGATTTTGTTCTTGTCTTCTTTGACGATATCTTAGTATACTCAAAGAATGCTGCAGATCATGAAGATCATGTGCGCAAGGTCCTAGAAATCCTAAGGAAACACCAACTCTTTGCAAAGAAGAGAAAGTGTTCTTTCTCTGTTGACTGGTGGAATACTTGGGATTCACAGTTTCAAAGGATGGGATTTCTCCTGACCCCGCAAAGATCCAGGCAGTAGTTGAATGGTCAGAACCCAAGTCAGTAAAGGAAGTCAGAGGATTCCTAGGATTAACCGGATGGTATAGGATCTTTATACCTAGGTATGCTTAGATAGCATCCCCTTTAACTAACCTTCTCAAGAAAAGTACACTTTTTTAGTGGACTGTAATGTGTCAGAGTGCCTTTGACAAGCTGAAGACAACCTTAGTAACCAACCCTGTCCTTAAATTGCCAAATTTTACCAAGCCCTTTGAGGTAGTTACTGATGCCAGTGGATTTGCCTTAGGTGGTGCTCTAATGTAGGAAGGTCATGCAGTGGCCTATGAATCCAGAAAACTCAGAACACATGAGAGAAATTATACCGTCCATGACTTGGAGTTACTCTCAATAGTGTATGCTCTGAAGTTGTGGAGACATTATCTCTTGGGACAAAGGTTTACCTTGATGACATCTAAAGTGGATCTTCACCCAAAGGGATCTCAACATGCGTCAAAGGAGATGGATGCAGACCATGCAAGAATTTGATTTTGAAATAAAGTATCGACCGGGGAAAGAAAATGTGGTTGCAGATGCGCTCGGCAGAAAAGCCTCCTTGCTTGCAATTACAGTGGTGTCAAATCCATTGATCAATGAAGCAAAGGAGAAAATCATGTAGGACAAATTCTTTGCCCCTATTGCTACCCTTCTGATGCAAGAAAGCAAGACTCCTTAGGAAATGAGTCGAGTTCTTGGATACAAACTGGATGAAGGATGCATGTATTATAATAATCGGCTATGTATCCCCAATGATGAGGGAATAAAGGGAAGAATTTTGAGAGAAGCCCATGATAGCCTGATAGCTGGACATCCAAGGTTTATAAAAACCTATATGTCTGTGAAGAGAAGCCTCTTCTGGCCAAGACTCAAAAAGGATGTACTTGATCATGTGCGAAAATGCTTAATGTGCCAAAGAGTCAAGGCAGAAAGAGTCAAGATGCCAGGGAAATTGCAGCCTCTAGATATTCCACATATGAAGTGGGAATGCATCAGTATGGACTTTGTCATCACTGGATTACCTTCAGTGCAATCAGGTTACAACTCCATTTTTGTGGTAGTTGATAGGCCCATCTGATTCCAGTGAAAGAAACATACTCTGCAGTGGATGTGGCCAGAGTTTTCCTTAAGGAGATCTTCAGATTGCATGGTTTACCCAAGAGGATAGTAAGTGACAAAGATCCCAAATTCACATCAAAATTCTGGACTGCGTTCTTTGAAGCAGTAGGAACTTTCTTGGATCTTAGCACAGCTTATCACCCCAAAACAGATGGCCAGATGGAAAGGGTGAATCAGGTAATAGAAGATATCCTTTGATCATGCTGTAGCAGGGAACCCAAGAAGTGGTTAAGTCATTTTCATCTGGTCGAATTTGCTTACAATGCTTCTTATCATCGGAGCATTGGGATGAGTCCTTTCAAAGCTTTGTATGGACAAGATTGCCTTACACCATTGACTTGGTCTGATCCATTGATCAGAGTCAAAATGTCCAGACAAATGCTTGATGACATGGACCAGCAGATGCAATCAATCCGTAAAGATATAAAGGTAGCCCAAGACAGGCAAAAGCAGTATGCAGATAAAAAGAGATCTGAGAGAGAGTTTGAAGAATCAGATATGGTCTTCATTCGAGTATGACAAAAAAGAAGTTCCTTATCCTTAGGGAAGTACAAGAAGCTCTCTCCCAGATACTGTGGGTCGTATGCTGTCATAAAGAAAGTGGGCGATCTAGCCTACAAACTTCTTCTGCCTCCCCATCTCAAGGTACATGATGTATTCCATGTTAGTTTGCTTAAGAAGTATGTACCTAGCCTGAATCATGTGCTTGATGATGAGCAATTGATCTCTCCGACTCAAGGCTAGATGGTACTCCAACCTGAGGAAATCCTTGACATTCGAGAGAAGATTCTCAGGAGCAAGGTCCTCAGAGAATTCTTAGTAAAGTGGAAGTTCTTCCCTCTAGAAGATGCCACCTAGGAGAAAGAAGAAGAGTTGGCGAAGGATTACCCCCACTTTGCGAGATGAGGATTTTTCAAGTGGGAGAGGATGTAAGATTCCTCCTCAGGCTGAATATTGAATAGGCCTCTACTTCAATCCCTTATAATCATTCTATGTTTCTGAATGCAAGAAAATATCATTTTTCCTTGTTTTGCCTAGTGAGATAAAAATTTCTAGAGAGTGGTAAATCAAAATTGGGATATTTTTGGATAAATAAATTCTACAAATATCAAAAAAATATTTCCCTAAAATAGAAAATCAAAATATATTTTCCAAGGTGCAATTGGAATTAATTAAAATTGATTCAGAAGACCTTAGCCTAAGGGTCTACATTTTCGATTTTTTTTAATTATGGTCCAATTAAGGTTCCTATGGGGACCAATAAGATTAATCCAAGTGTTGGGACAAGATAAATCCAAAGAAAAAAAGAAAATACCCAAAATGAGTAAATGCCCACATAAGATGAAGAGTTGATCAAGTACTAGGTTTATTAGTTAAAAATTATGAAGTATTAATAAAAAAATGAGATATTTTGGAGTAATCATTCATTTTTGACACATGTGTAAGGAAAACGGAGACCTTCAAGGAGGTGCCTACTTCACATGCTTGGATGAGTTTAAAACTCAAAAATAATAGGATATTTTTATCTCTCCTCTCTCCTGGATCAAACAAAATAAAAAAGGGAGCCAAACTGGTCCAAATCTTGTCCAAATTCAGCCAAACTAAAGCTGGAAAATTATAGAACTCAGTTGGACTCAGTTAGTGGCCTCCCTCTCCTATAAATAGACCCTCATTCCTTTGTATTATTATCTATGAACTAAACTATGCCGGTATTACTCTAAACTAAGCTTAATTTTTATTATCCTCTAAAAACCTCTACAAAATTGAAGAGATTGGAGCTTCTCTCTTTCTCTTCAATCTTCCTTGGTGACTCCTACAACATACCAAACCAATTGATTGGTTGGGGGCCTCTACTGTAATCAAAGAATCAAGTAAATTAGAAGGTAAAGTGTAGATTATTGTCTTTGTCTTATTAAAACTCCAAATGCTTCTCTTCTCAACCCGTCTCAAGCTTGAGAAGCTTTAATTTGAATGGCTTTTGATTACTACCATATTCTAGGAATTATCATATTCTAGGAAAAGAGAACTTCCTACCATATTCTGGGAATTATCATCCTAGATTAATTGAATGATTCTCATTGTAATCATGGAGAAATTGATTTTTATGTTTATGCATAATTAGTAAATTAGGAAAAAGAGAAATTTTTGGTAATTTATTTTTAAGTTAAAAGAGTAATCCCCATGACATTGGAAATCCATGTATTCCAATGATTTAGAGAAAAAAATTGGAATGCTAAAATAATGTATATTTTATGAAAGATTTTAGTTAAATTTATCTTTTTGTATAGATAAATTTTTATGAAAGAGGATTCCCACCATATTGAAATTCATATATTTAAATAAAGAAAGTATAATTCCTAGTGCAAAGGAATTAATGAAGATTTTTATTTAATTTTTAAGAGAAAATATAGTTAAATTTATCTTTTTGTATAGATAAATTTTTATGATGAAAGAGGAATTCCCACCATATTGGAATCCAATTAATTAAATGAAGAAAGTGTAATTCCTAGTGCAAAGAAACTAATGGAGATTTTTATTTAAATTTTAAGAGAAAAATTAAGTTAAATTTATATTTTTGCATAGATAAGTTTAAATGATAAAAGAGGAATTCCCACTATATTAAGTTTAAATGATAAAAGAGGAATTCCTACTATATTAGAATTCAAATGTTTAGATGAGAAAAGTGGAATTTTTAGCTTAAAGGAATTAATGGTTATTTTTATGTAATTTTAAGAAGAATTTTAATAGATTTAATTTATGGAAAAGAGGAATTCCCATGATAATTGGATTGCACTCATTGAAAAGGAGGATTTTAAGTTTATTCAAAAAAACAGGTATTGGTATTTTAGTTAAAAGATGAATTTCCATCATAATTCTACCTAATGAATTAAGGTTGAGAATATATGTGGGAAAAAGAATATCTTGGATATTTGAATTGGTAAAATCACTAAATGGACATTTACCCAAAAACTAGATGTTTAGTTGAAAGGAATCCTGGTAGAACTAAACTGAATGAATTTAGTTAGACTACGTGTGAGGTCGGACAGTAAACCTAATTGTCATTCTCTTGAACTGAATCAGACAAAAACTTCGTGACCAATTCCAGGTACTAAATCCAAAGAATAGACTACCGGAACTAATCTAGTTTTTCCCTGACCAATCTCACCAAGAATCTAGTTGGATAAATGGATAAAATGACGGCAAGTAGATTACCCTCATGAGAGATCAAGGATCCTCATTATGAAACTGGGAATTATTGGAAAAAGGGTCTTTGGAACCGATCTCAAACTGGAATCTCACTTGGAAACTCTGTTTTTCATTCAAAAGACTATTTGACGCCAGAATGCTGGAGGAAGCATTTGGCTTATGTTTTTCTAAGAGGAGGTTCGTTGGAACAGCTGGGTGGGGAGTCGTCAAGGGACGTCGCCCGTGGCAAAGCCTGTCGAGGTCTTGACCAGCCTCGGTACGGTTAAAATGGTGTGCTTCCGGTATGATGGGCGAGGACTGACAAAGCGGTCCCTGAGTGAAGTGCTAGGACACCTAAGGAGGATCCTAGAGGGTTCTGGACGAGGCGATGCACGGGCTCGCGGTTGCTAGGACACCCAGGCGTACGTCGAGGAAGATATTTGATGGACAAAAAGGAAAGGTTTTTGGGAACAAATATTTGATACTGGATCTCGTTGGTTGGCCAGCTGGTCTTCAACGGAGAGTTCAGAGGATGCATTTTTATAATACAATGGACTTGGAATTTTGGAAAATGATGATCGAAAATATTATGATTTTATTCAAGGATTTTTTTAAAGCCAGTCAAATCTGTTATAAATGGCAATTTCATATTGGGTGTGTACGTGGTATGCCTATTTGATTTCTGCATGAATCGCCGGCTAGGGGGCCTGGGAACTCTTTTCCTCAGTATTCGGGCAAAAACCCAATCAAATCTTTATAAATGAATCCCACCAATTCAGTGGTCGGGTGGTTGGCTAACCCATGGGCCGAATGGGGTAGGCTGGATCGGAGGATTCTTGAGAAACAACTAGATACGATTAGTTACGTTAATCAATTTAAATCCTGAGAAGACCTTGTTCTATGGGAGGGGATCATTGGCTGTGCCTCAAAAATAAGAAAAAAAGCGATGATTCCATGGACCAAGTGCAAGTCTCTTCTTGATCTGACCATGTGACTTCAGGTTCGATCAGATTAGTTTAATTTAGTCAAGACGACTCGTTAGAGTAATCTCCTAGTTAAAAGATTTTTTCCCTTCCTGGCGGAATCGCCCATGCCTTCTGGGCGAGGGGAGTCTTCCGCCCCCCGGGCTAAGCCTCTCATCCCCCCGGACATCCGTGTGGGCGAGGCCTTGAGTGTGCAGGAACCCCGCCCCACATGGGAGGCCGACGCCGCTTCAGCCGTCGGTAGAAGCCCCGGAGCGGGTGGGCAGGGACCTCATAGGATTAGCTTCACGAGCCTTTCCTATTATTCTAGGTCTTAGCGGACAATCCTTATACATGTAGTCAATACCACACCCTATACACAATGGAGTCAAGGCGGGAGCACCTATAGAGGTACTCGCCATCCCTTTCTTGTTGGGACACTCAACCACTCGGTGAGGTCCTGCGCAATCATAGCACTATATAGATGGTCGTTTTGCAATCCTATTCATGTATGTGGCCTATAGCATTGGGGTTACTAAGTACACTAGGTACATTGGTTCGTCAGTACTCCTAGGGCCGACACCTCTATGACTATAGATGGGATTCGCATACCTCAGCAGGATCGCTGGGTGTGTGACCGAGTGATGCAGATCATACCTGCTGACAATGTAGCTATGTTGGGACCTACCCCAATCCATAGTCTACCACCCTTACCATCAGTTTTTCGAGTTTTAGAAACTACACCGGAACCCCCATACTTCACCTATGTGGACTGCTCTACCCTTATGTCATAGTCAAGCTTAGGAATTTTCCTTGATGGCAAATAAGACTAATTATATTAGTCTCAGATCTTTGTAATGAAACTCATCCTTGTAAATATTTGGAAATAAAATGATTTCAATGTTTCAAAATAAGCATTGTGCAAGTATGAATCTTGTAATCTTAAAATTGTTTTTACAATGATGGCCAGGACGATCAGCCTCCGCTTCGCAATGCGCTTTACACTGATATCATAGAGAAGAAGCTCCTGCTCAACCAAATGCAACCTCCCTCCTTTAAAGGAGAAGGTTCAAAGATTGAGAAGGATGCTGAAGTCTGGATTGAAGCGATGGACGATTATTTCTCTGCTGCCGGTACTGGAGTAGCAAATCAGTATATGTTTGCACGGTTTCGCCTCATCAGAGATGCTAAACTCTGGTGGAAATAGTGGTGGCATGACAAGGGAGTCACCAAGCATTCTCAAACGTGGGAAGACATCAAGCAGGCCATGAAGGAAAGATATCTTCCCCCATCCCATGAATCCATAAAGATGAATGAGTTTTTTAGTCTTAGGCAGTACAGCTTAACTCTTGAGGACTACTATTCCAAATTTATCACTCTTCGAAAGTATGCCCCAGCTATGACTACTTCCCAGCAAGTGGCTCATTTCTGCCAAGGGTTAAATGAACCCTTAGATTCCCACCTTGAAGCAATGAGGCCAAGCACATTATAGGAAGAAACGAGGACTGACAAAGCTAAGCCTCAAAAGAGATCTTACCCTGAGGCAAATCCTAAAGTTCAACCCTGCAAGAAACCCCAACAGAATTTTCCCTACTACAACAGAGGGCGACAAAGCAACTCTTTTGTCCTGTGCTCGTATGCTGCTTCTTCCAGAGAAGGCCCTCTGTGTTTTGAATGCAATGAGCTGGGACACTTTAGGGCCAACTCTGTCTCAAGATGTAAGATTCCTCCCTCTGGCTTTTGAGGTGTGTAGGTGTAAGAACCTCCCCTTATGATCTTATAATTATTCCCCTCTCTGAAATAAAAGAAAGATCATGTTTTACCCTGTTTTGGCCTAGAGAGAGAAAATATCTAGAGGGAGGTAATTCAAAATTGAGATATTTTTGGATATAAAAATCCTCCTAGTGTCTAAAATGTTTTCCCTTGAAACAAATATTCAAAAAGAAATTTTCAATGTGCAATTGGAATAAATTGAAATCAGGTAAAAAGGAGCTTAGCCTAAGGGTCCACATTTTTTGAAAATTTTGAATTAAGGTTCCTATGGACCAATTAGATTAATCCAAATGTAGGGAGGAGATAAATGGAAGAATAAAAGAAAATCCCCCAAAAATGAGTAAATGCTCACATAAGATGAAGAGTTGACTACCTCTACTGTGATCAAAGAATCAAGTAATTTAGAAGGTAAAGTGTGGATTATTGTCTTCTTTTTCTTAAATCTCCAAATGTTTCTCTTCTCAACCCCTCTCAAGCTTGAGAAGCATTAATTTGAATGGCTTTTGAATACTATTGAAGTTCTTTAATGTATTGTAATGAAGAAATACATAAATTTCCATTTATGCTTAATTTATAATGGTTTTTAAGCATTTCTCTCTCTCTCTCTCCCAAATAATGGTCATTCAAATGAAGTAATTCAAATGAAGCCTCTCATGAAGCATTTCTCAATTCAAATGAAGCCTCTCATGAAGCATTTCTCTAATCTAAAAGTAATTTCTATGCTTGTCTAATTGGAGGCCAAAATAATGGCTTTTAATACTTTTATGCTATTTAATTTATAGTAAAATTAAGAATCAATCCATAATTAGATAATGATCCAATTAGTGGTTATTCTAGTCACATGAATAATACTAAACTTTATTCTTTCAAATTTATTGAGAATTATCAGTAATAGCAGCGGAGCTATGGTAAAATTTCTTAAAAATATCACATAAATCATTTTCATTTATACTATGAAAAGAGGACTTCCTACCATATTCTAGGATTAATCATCCTAGATTAATTGAATGATTCTCATTATAATCATGAAAAATTTGATTTTTATGTTTATGCATAAATAGTAATTAGCAAAAGAGAAATTTCTAGTAATTCATTTTTAATGTTAAAAGAATAATTCTTATGACATTTGGAATTCCATCATCGAGATGGGAAAAGAGAAATTCCTAGCATATTGGAATTATTGGATAATTCATTTAAATTCAAAGATGAATTTTAGATAAATTTATTTATCTATGAGAAATATTTAAATGTTAAAAGAGGAATTCCTATGACATTTGGAATTCCATCATTTAGATGGGAAAAGAGAAATTCCTAGCATATTGAAATAATGGACATTTTATTTTATGAGAAATAATTGACGGGAAAAGAGGAATTCCCATGACATTGGAATGTAAATAATCAAATGCAAAAAGAGGAATTCCCATGATAATTGAGATCCAAGAAATTAAATGGGAAGAAGAGAAAATTTTAGTATAATTCAATTTGTGATTATTTACCAAAAGTGAAAATATGGGTAGAATTGATTTCTACAAATCCCATTAATTCTTTTATTCAAAAGAGGAATATTGAATATAATTAAATTGAGGAATTGAGAAGGAATATGGAAATAGTCGTCGAGAAAGAAAACCTTTGATTAGGCCAAACAATTGGTAGAAATTTAAAAAAAGTCCCATTATCGGTATCAAACTAGAAAAAGCTATTGAATGGGAATAGCATGTGAATGGATGTGATGAGATGTGTATGGGATGTGATAAGATGTGTATGGGATGCGATAGGATGTGAATGAATGTGATAAGATGAAAATAGGATGTGAATAATGAGATGAGAGGATATGTGAAAGGGTGAGATGGATATGTGTGTGGATGTGGATGTATGGATGTGGATGTATATGTGGATGTATGAATGTAGATGTGTATGTGGAAGAATGGATGTGGATGTGTATGTGGAAGTATGAATGGGGATGTGTATGTGGAAGAATGAATGTGGATGTGTATGTGGAAGAATGGATGTGGATGTGTATGTGGAAGTATGAATGGGGATGTGTATGTGGAAGAATGAATGTGGAAGAATGGATGTGGCTGTAATTGTGGAAGAATGAATGTGGATATGTATGTGGAAGAATGGATGTGGATGTAATTGTGGAAGTATGAATGGGGATGTGTATGTGGAAGAATGAATGTGAATATGTATGTGGATGTATGGATGTGGATGCGTATGTGGATGTGTATGTGGAAAAATGAATACGGATGTGTATGTGGAAGAATGGATGTGAATGTGTATGTGGATGTATGGATGTGGATGTGTATGTAAAAGAATGGATGTGGATGTGTATGTGAAAGGATGTGATGTGATGTGAATCGGGATGCGAATGAATGAGATGTGATGTCATGCAAATCGAATGTAAATGTATGATATGGGATGTGAATGGATGAGATAAGATGTGATGTGAATCGGGATAAGAATGAATGAGATGAGATGTGAAATGAATGAGATGAGATGTGATGTTAATTGAGACAGATGTGAAATGAATGAGGTGTGGTGGGATGTGAATGTGGGTTGATGCGAGTGGATGAGATGTGATGAGAATAAATGAGGAAAGATGTGATGAGATGGAAAAAATGATATGATTGGATGAGAATGGGTATACATATGAATCGGATATGGATTAAGTAATGTGGACGGATGTGAAACAATGTGAAAGACGAGAGTTCATTATAGAAACTGTATTTATGACCTATTTTTAAATGACTATTTTATGTCAAAAATGCTAGGGAAGCATTTTGACCGTCTTGTGAATGAGGTCTGGTGACCTAACTGATAAAGTTGCTATTGAAATATACAAGTGAATAGGGTGTGTGCGAGAACAAGCCCTTGGTTAGAGGCTGTAAAAGAGAATGTGTAAATGTGAAAGAACCCGTGAAAAGGTGAGAAGAATCTACTGGGAGAAAATAAAGGGTAGCATGAGAAGATTTAGGAAGTGTGGAGATATTCTGGGAGAGGTGGAGAGAATCAAGAAAAAGAGGTGGAGATATTATGGGAGAGGTGGAGTGAATCAAGGAGAAATCAGTGGGATGTGATGCTTGGATGTAAACTCTATAAATTGAGGCATTGCCCTAATGAGAATTTGCTGGTTTTTGATTATCCATGCCTACATTAAGGAACTTAATTTATAGAGTTTACATCCAAGCATCAAATCCCACTGATTTCTCCTTGATTTCTCCTTGATGTAGGCATGGATAATCACAAACTAGCAAATTCTCATTAGGGCAATGCCTCAATTTATAGAGTTTACATCCAAGCATTAAATCCCACTGATTTCTCCTTGATTCACTCCACCTCTCCCAGAATAGCTTAATGTAGGCATGGATAATCAAAAACTAGCAAATTCTCATTAGGGCAATGCCTCAATTTATAGAGTTTACATCCAAGCATCAAATCCCATTGATTTCTCCTTGATTCACTCCACCTCTCCTAGAATATCTCCACCTCTTTTGCTTGATTCTCTCCACCTCTCCTAGAATATCTCCACACTTCCTAAATCTTCTCATGCTACCCTTTATTCTCTCCTAGTAGATTCTTCTCACCTTTTCACAGGTTCTTTCACATTTACACATTATCTTTTACAGCCTCTAACCAAGGGCTTGTTCCCACACACACCCTATTCACTTGTATATTTCAACACCTCCCCTCAAGTGAATACTCCTAGAACACCTAGACCCTATACCAAGTTTCCCTCCTTACTTGATAGTCCGTGACCAGTGTCTACACCTCCCCTCAAGTTATCTTAGCACACCTGGACCCTATACCAAGTTTCTCTCTTACTTGATAGCCTGCGACCAATGCCTCGAGTCCCTAATCTCATAGTCCTTGACACTCTCTCTCTCTATGTGTCCAAGGCTTACTACAAGTGCCCACGACCTTGACTAAAGTGCTCACACATACATCTATCTACCACGTGGCCTACATCATCGGTGCCTACATCATCGGTGGCTCAGAGGTGGTTTTACTTTGTTGGGGCAGGTTACATTGGGTTGTGGGGTCTCTCTCTCTCTCTCTCTCTCTCTCTCTCTCTCTCTCTCTCTCTCTCAGAGACTTTCACATGGCTCCTCACTCTTTGGAGCCTCACATCTTCTCTTGTCTTCAGTCTTCTTGTCGTGGAAGCTTCTCTCCATGCGTCTGTCTCTTCTTTCAGTCTTCTTGTGGCAGCTTCTCTCCATGCGTCTGTCTCTTCTCTCCATGCGTCTGTCTCTTCTTTCAGTCTTCTTGTGGAAGCTTCTCTCCATGCGTCTGTCTCTTCTTTCAGTCTTCTTGTGGCAGCTTCTCTTCTCGTGTCCATGTCTTCCTTCAATTCTTCCTTTAGATCTTCTTCTCGGTGTGGATCCCCTTCTTGGAAAGAGATATTCTTCTTCTTTCATGGCTGGGGCCATGAGCTTGTCCGTCAGATCTTCTTGCTCCATGTGAGCAACATGTTTCAATGTTTTGCTGACAGGCATTGCCCTAATGAGAATTTGTTGGTTTTGATTATCCATGCCTACATTAAGCTATTTGTTAATTACTCACTAATCACATCTTAATTATTTGCTAATCACTTTGTTAATGATGTTGATTCTAGTATTTGATTCACCATAGCTCATCACGTTGCTCTAATTTCAATAGTTGCAAAACAGCTGACGGAGGACGTCTCGCGTAGCAAGGCCGGCCGAGGTAACCAGCCTCGGTTTGATTTAAATGGTGAGCTTCCGGTATGGTGGATGAGGGACCAAGGAAGCGGCCTACGAGTGAAGCTCTAGGTGACCTGCGAAGGATCCTAGAGGGTGCTGACCATACGGTGCTCGGGCTCTGGGTCACCGAAGATACCCACACGTGCGTCGGGAAAGATATTGGAACAAGGAGTAAGAGTTATTTTCTGAAACCGGGCATGGATTTGGTTGATTGACCTTGCTGGTCCTCAACGGATGAGTCCATGGCTTTTTTATATGGATCTGTTGGTTGATCTTGCTGATCTTCAACAGAGATTTCATCTTGATTTTTATAAGAGAATATATTGCCGAAGCGTTCTGATTGCCAATGATGCCATAGATACACCGATGAAGGAATGATTAGAGATAAGGATTCAACTGGAAATTTTGAGGTTTATGATCAATGACACTATGGTTTATGATCAATGATGCCAATGATGCCATAGATACACCGATGAAGGAATGATTAGAGATAAGAATTCAACTAGAAATTTTGAGGTTTATGATCAATGACACTATGGTTTCATTAAATGATTGTTTTAAAGATAGCTAAATCTGTGAAAAAGGTAATTTCATATTGGGTGTGTAAGTGATGTGACTGGCATTAAGTTTGCATGAATATCTGGCTAGGGGGCCTGGGAACTCTTTTCCCTGGTACCCAGGACAAAACCTAACCAAATTCCTAATTGGATCCCATCACTACAATGGTTGGGGCGATTGGCTAACCCATAGGACTTAGGATAGACTGATGGATCCGTAAATTGAGACTCAATTCTGTTATAGTACGATAGATGAAGTACATCCCGGATAGTAATTGTTCTATGGAAAAAGAATCAACGGCCGTGCCTCTAGATGGGGAAAAAAGCGTTAGTTTCTATGATCCAAGTGTAAGTTTCTTCCTTGATCTAACCAAGAGACTCACAGGCTCGGTCGGATCAGTTTGGTCAGTAATGACCCTAACTACGTTAGAGTAAAAATATCCTGGAGGAATCGCCCGTGCTTTCTGGGCGAGGGAAGTTTTTCTGGTTCGGTTTTTGAAGAACCAAGGGATTATTCTCTTGTTCGAATATCCGTGGGCGAGGCCCCGAGTGAGGGATCCTGCCCCGCACAAGGAGTGTTTCTTCTGCTACTAGCACCCCTGAATCCGTTGCGCGGAGGGGACATGGATCTTTCAATTTCTTTCTTTGAATATTCACTTAACTAATTTCTAAATTAGTTACGAATTCCAATAAGGAATAAATTAATCATTTATCTGAATATTTTGATCTTGATAGATTTCTTGAATTTTCTTTTTACAATCTGTGTGAATATAAAACAATAGAAATTTCTCTCTTAGAGTATTTAATTATTCATTTATCAAATACTCATAGAATTTAAACATAGAATTTAAGAGAATTCTAATTTTGATATAAAAATTCTTTATGCATCTATTTACGCATAAAAATCAACTTTAATGGGAATTACACTTTTATATAAAGAAAATCCTTTTATGCATCTATTTATGCATAAAATAAAATTTAATAGGAATAAAACTTTTAAAATAAAAAGAATTTCTTTATGCATCTATTTATGCATAAAAATCAATTTTTATAAGAATAACGCTTTTAATAATAATAAAAAATTCTTTTATGCATCTTTCTATGCATAAAAATCAAATTTAATAAGAATAACACTTTTGTAATAAAAAATCCTTTATTCATCTTTCTATGCATAGAAATCAATTTTAATAAGAATAACACTTTTATAATAAAAAGATTCCTTTATGCATCTTTCTATGCATAGAAATCAAATTTAATAAGAATAACACTTTTATAATAAAAAAATTCCTTTATACCTCTTTCTATGCATAAAAACCAATTTTAATAAGAATAACACTTTTGTAATAAAAAATTTCCTTTATGCATCTTTCTATGCATAAAAATCAAATTTAATAAGAATAACACTTTTGTAATAAAAAATTTCCTTTATGCATCTTTCTATGCATAGAAATCAAATTTAATAATTAATATCAGTGATATCCATGCATATTCATATGTGAATATGTACATGGAGTATTAGAATATTTCTTTTAGATGCAAAAATGGTGGGAATTACTCTTTTTGGAATAACATAAAAACAAACTTTCTTTTTCACAAAATTCTGGAAAATTTTGCCATAACCTCCTTTGTATGGCTAACCATTTCTCATTTTTATCTTTCTTCACTTAACTTAATTAACCCAATTTAGAATTGTAGAACTCTAATCTACACAATTTTCTAAATTCAAAAGAGTAAACAATAAGAAGAGTTTAATTAATCACTTAGTTAATCTTTCTAGAATTAAGAAAGGTTGGAATGTAAAGAAGAGAAGGGTGGCCTTTTCATCAAAGGCATAGCATTTGAATTTAATTCAATCATTTGCAAAACATAAAAATCAAGAAAACCATAGATTTTTCATTAAAATTCGTAAACAAAGTAAGAAAATTAGCTTACATGGAGCTTGTGAGCTCTCCTTTGGCTTGAGGGATTGAGGGTTCTACTCTTGTTTGAAGCAATAGTGGCCACCAATTCACTTTGGAGAGGATTAGGCCAAAAACAATTGAATTACTAAAAAATTCAATGTAGATGGCTCAGGACAGGAGTAGAGTAACAGTGCATAAACACCATTAAGCTTTTACAAAGGGGGAGGCTTCTATTTATAGGAAAAAGTGAGCCTCTAACCAAGCAAACTGATTCTAGAATTTTTCAGATCAGTTTGGTCAATTTTTGACCATTTTTGGGTCAATTCAACTTACTTTTTGGATTGAGATTTGAAATAGGAGAGAGAAGAGATCCCCACACTGAGGTGTCAAAATTCAGTTTTTTAATTCTTTTCTTTGGTCTTTAGTCCACTCTTCATCTTATGTGAGCATTTACTCATTTTTGGGGGGTTTTCTTTTATTATTTAATTTATCTCCTCCCTACATTTGGATTAATCTCATTGGCCTGTCAAACCTTTATTTGGACCTTAATCCAATTTTTTTTGAAAACAGGGACCCTTAGGCGGCTAAGGTCTTTTGTGCACATTATAATTTATTTCTAATGTACCTTAGAAATTTCTTTTTAAACTTTTATTTCGAGGGAATTTATTTTAATAAGAAGGGATATTTTTCCATCCAAAGATATCTAAAAACTGAATTATCTCTCTCTAGAGCATTATCTCTCTCTAGACCAAAATAGGTAAAAACAAGATCTTTTATTATTCTGAAAAGGGGATTGATTACAGGGGAAGAAACTGGACATCTTGAGGAGCAGGGGAGGAATCTTACATCCTCTTCCACTTAAAAACATGAGATATCCTCATCTCGCAAACTGGGGGTAATCCTGCATCAGTTCGGCTTCTTTCTCCTAGGTGGCATCTTCAAAAGGATAGAACTTTCATTTGACTAAATTTTCTCTCAGAATTCTGTTCTTGAGAACCTTCTCTCGAACATCAAGGATTTCTTCAGGTTGGTGAACAAGTTAAGAGTTCATCATTAAGCACATGATTCGGGTTCGGTACATACTCTTAAGCAGGCTGACATGAAATACATTATGTACTTTGAGATAAGGAGGCAGAAGAAGCTCATAGGCTAAGTCACCTACTTTCTTTGTAATTAGATATGGCCCACAGTATCTGGGGGATAACTTCTTGTACTTCCCAAGAGATAGAGAACTTCTTTTGGGGCATACTCGAATGAAGACCATATCTGCTTCTTCGAATTTTTTGCATGATCTCTTCTTATCTGCATATTGCTTCTGTCTATCCTGGTGCGCAGCTTTTATATCCTTGCGGATTGACTGCATTTGCTGCTCCATGTCGTCAAGCATCTGTTTGGACATCTCAACCCTAATCAATGGGTCGGACCAAGTTAATGGTGTTAGGAAGTCTTGTTCATACAGAGCTTTGAAAGGGCTCATCCCGATACTTCGGTGATAAGAAGCATTGTAGGCTAATTCGACTAGGTGCAGATAGCTTAGCCACTTCTTGGGTTCCCTGCCAGCATGACCGAAGTATATCTTCGATTACTTAGTCCACCCTTTTTGTTTGACCATTGGTCTCGGGGTGGTCAGTTGTGCTGAGTCCAAGAAAAGTTCCTACTGCTTCGAAGAATGCAATCCAGAATCTTGATGTGAATTTAGAACTCGATCACTTACTATTCTTCTGGGGTAGGCCATGCAATCTGGATTTCCTTGAGGAACACTCTGGCCACATCCACTGCAGTGTAGGTTTCTTTTACTGGAATCAGATGGGCAACTTTGGTTAGTCTATCAATTACCACGAAGATGGAGTTGTAACTTGATTGCACTGAAGGTAGTCTAGTAATAAAATCCATACTGATACATTCCAACTTCATCTAGGGGATGTCTAATGGATGTGACTTTCTAGGCATTTTTACTCTCTCAGCTTTTACTTTTTGACATATCAGGCATTGACGTACATGATTAAGTACATCCTTTTTTAGTCCAGGCCAAAAGAAGCTTTTCTTTATAGACATGTAGGTCTTGATGAAACCTGGATGTCAAATTCTTGATTAAGGCTATCATGGGCTTCATTCAGAATTTGACCCTTAGTTCCCTCATCATTGGGAATGCATAGCCTGCTATTATAATACATAATTCCTTCATCCTTGCTGTACCCTTGAACTTGGTTCAACTCTTGAGGAGTTTTGCTTTCCTAAATAAGTAGGGTAGCAATAGGGCCAAAGAATCTATCCTGCATGATCTTCTCTCTTGCTTCATTAATCAATGGATTTGACACCACTGTGATTGCAAGCAAGGAGGCTTTTCTATTGAGGGCATCTGCTACCACATTTTCTTTGCTTGGGTGGTACTTGATTTCAAAATCAAATTCCTGCAGGGTCTACATCCACCTTCTTTGGCGCATGTTGAGATCCTTCTGAGTGAAGATCCACTTTAAGCTCTGATGATCTGTCATCAAAGTGAATCTTTGACCTAGTAGGTAATGTCTCCACAACTTTAGGGCATAGACTACTGAAAGTAGCTCCAGGGTGTGGACAACATAATTTCTCTCATGCGTTCTGAATTTTCGAGATTCATATGCCACTGCATGACCTTCTTGCATGAGCATACCTCCCAGGGCAAAACCACTGGCATTAGTTACTACCTTAAAGGGTAGAGAGAAATTTGGCAACTTCAAAATGGGATTGGTTACCAAGGCGGTCTTCAGCTTATCAAAAGCACTCTGACACCTGGTAGACCATTGAAACGGGGTATTCTTCTTGAGAAGATTAGTCAGGGGGAAGTTATGAGAGCATACTTAGGTATAGAAATTCAATACCAACCAGTTAATCCCAAGAATCCCCTGACTTCTTTCACTATCTTTGGTTCAGGCCAATCTATGACTGCTTGGACTTTTGCAAAGTCTGGAGAAATTCCGTCTTTGGATACCAGAACCCAAGTATTCAACATGGTCTCGACAGAGAAAGTGCATTTTCTCTTTTTTGCAAAGAGTTGGTGCTTCCTTAGAACCTCAAGAACTTTAGAGATATAAGCTTCATGGTCACCTGCATTCTTTGAGTAAATCAGAATATCATCAAAGAAAACAAGAACAAAATCATCCAAGTATTCTCTGAGAATGTCCTGCATTAGGCGATTGAATGTAGCTGGGGCATTTGTCAATCCAAACGGCATGACAGTAAATTCATAGTGCCCATAGCGAGTATTGATGGTGGCTGTCTTCGGGATATATTGATCATTAATCCTGATCTGGTAATACCTTGATTTGAGATCTATCTTTGTTGTGAAGATTTGGGCTCCATTTAGCTTGTCTAGAAGCTCATCAATTCTAGGGATAGGATACTTATTCTTAATTGTCAGCTGATTGAGACCTCTGTAATCCACACAGAGTCTTAACGTTCCATCCTTCTTTTTCTGAAAGAGAACTGGCGCTCCTCCCCAAGGTGAAACACTGGGTCTTACAAAACCTTGTTCTAACAGCTGCCTAAGCTATTCCTTGAGTTCAATGGCTTCAGGGACTGGCATTTTGTACGTGCGTTGGGCTATTGGCTGAGCTCCGGGGGTCAATTCTATTTCATGATCTACTTCTCGAATTGGAGGCATCTCAGTTAGCTCTGCTGGGAATAAATCATCATACTCGAACCATTCTGGTTCTTTAGCCTTTAACTTTGTGTCTACCAGATTCATTTTGACAACATAGATGAGCTGCTTCTTTCTAAGTCATTTCAGTAACCTAGAAGCTTTTACTAATTACAGATATGGAGATTTGAAAATTCCAGTTTCTTGAACTTTGTTCCCGTGAAGGTCAGGAAAGGAAATGGTTCCATTGTGACAGTGAATGTCAGCTTGATTTTTGTGGAGCCAATCCATTCCAAGGATTCCGTTGAAAACTCCCAAAGCTAAGACTTTGAACTGGCAGTCAGTCACATTCCCATCTAGATTAAACTGAATATGATCTGTCTCATGGTGAGTGAAAAGAATCTTCCCACCACTGGCCAATTCAACTTGCATAGGTTCCCTTGATTTCTATTCTAAGGCTAGCTTACGTAAGCATCCTTGGGAAACAAATGAATGAGTACTGCCTGAATCAATCAAAAGCTTAAATGGCTTACCCTTATACTCAGCTGGAGCATGGATGACAGAGAATTGACGATCTGGCCCTTGGTTTTCAATCACGGCATAAATCTGACCTCTTTTCTCTTCCCTCTTCCACTACTTCTGCTATTGTAACTACTCTGGCTGCTGCAGATTGGGGCGGAACTCTTTCTCTTTGGTTACCCCAATTTTCTGGGAGGGAGTTTTGAGATTACTCTGAACAGAGGGTAGATGGTTGAGTTGGAGTCCTCCTGGGATTGCCCTGATTTTGGTGAGACGGTTGACTGATACGAAGGGGCTGGTCTCTGCACTCTGGGTCCTTGACTTCCCTGTCCTCTTGACATGGCAGGAGTCGAGCAGTCTTTAAGTTGGTGACCGAAACCATGACACCCAAAACACTTGTTCTCACTTCTAAGCTCATCCCTCTGAATCCTTGAAAGAGGTGGGCTCTTAAGAAAGTGTTTTGAGGGAAGGGTCTTCCTTCACTTTTGAATTTCCTAGCATCTTGATTCTGATTAGGACCTTGTTGCCTCTTTGGGGCATGATAATAAATTCATAGTGCCCATAGCGAGTAAACTCACACACACTCACTAGCATGCATTAGGGAGAGAGATTAGCAAAAGCAAGACTCAATTGCACAATGGGAGAGTATGTTGTATTATGAGAGAAATTCACTTATATACATGGCCATAAGTGTTCACACTCACTTAAATTGTGGCCGACTTGGCACTTTAGGCTCATAAGAGGCATTATGCTATTACAATGACTACTGTCATAATATATCCATGAAGTACATCACTTAGGACTTCATCCTGTCATAATATATCCATGAAGTACATCACTTAGGACTTCATCCTGTCTTGCTACCACACGCTCTTGAAGCGAGAATTGCCATAAATACTCTGTCACACCATTACGAGCACCTGTCTAAGTTGTAGCTTTGGACACTATTGCTTTATATCTTGAATATATGACCCTTTGGTGTATCTACCATGACTCCTTGATGTAAGATAATGGTGGTAGCTCTTGTTAATCTTGGAATTGGATTAACATTATCCCCTTCCTGATGACGATCTCGCGTCCTCGTGATCATGTTGAAGACTTTTGTGTGGGGAGAATGAACAAGCTTTGTTGATGGCTTTGATGTTGAATGATGTTCAATGGTCTGTGTTCCTTGGGAAGGAATAAGAAAAGCTAGTTAATGAATGAAGAGGTTAGTGGTGTATTGGGAATTCCTAATGGGGTGGGGGGTTTTTGCGAATGATTGCATTTTTATATTTGTGTGAGTCGTTTTTTTTTGCTCACTTTGTTTTTGGCAATCATCGACAAGGTTACATGTGATTTTTGTTATTGGGGACACTAAGAGACATTAATAATTGGAGAGAAGACAGAGAGAGAAGGATCTGGAGGAACGTAGACTTAATCATCAAAACGAGATGGTGATTCTCAGTTTCTCATTTGATTCATGGAAGCGACATTCATCATTTGAAGTAATTGGCTTGTGATGATGTCCCTTTGTGTGGCAGGATTCTTGTCAAATGTTGTTGAGTAGGACCTGATCCTATCTTCTTCTACCCATGTGCTTTTTATGTTTTTATCTATATTTAAGTGCTCTTAGAAGTAGATTTACATAAAGTACAAGAATTGAGTCATATAGACTGTTATTGAACTGCTTTGTGTTGAAGTAGCGACTTGTTTAGTGAGGATTAAAAGAATTACGTCGACTTGCGAGGCTAATATAGATATCTTCACTAAGGATTGAAGATCATTGATTTGTGAATATGGTGGCATCGTTTGGAGAGGTTTGTAATTTGAAGAAAAATTCCGGGCGATGGGTTGTACCATTGACCAGGCTTTCACCCACCATGGCCCCCCCATCCAGAGATGCACCTGGAAGTTGTTGATGGTGAGGCATTGGTGCAAATGTTCTCCAGTGCATGAGTATGGATTCGTACTCACATGGAACAACTGCTACATTAATTTAGCCAAAAGAGTAGTAAGTAATAAGCTTAAAAAATATATAGTGGCTATTGTGTGATATGGCTTAATCTATGATGAGACTTAAATTGTGAAAGTGCAGGTTCTTAAGCCTTGAGATGGAACTCCTTGAATTTGCAAATTTTGACCTCGTTTTGTTTTTCTCCACGTGAACTGCTAAGACGTGAAACACTGAGGCGTGAAAGACCAGACGTGAAACGGACGTGAGCCATCATGACGTGAATGAGCAGATGTGAAAGTCATGACGTGAATGAGCAGATGTGAAAGTCATGATGTGAATCTACACATGTGAAAGTCATGACGTGAATCTACAGACGACGTGAAAGTCATGACGTGAAGATCCAAGATGTGAAAGTCATGACATGAATCTACAGACGTGAAGGTCATGATGTGAATCTACAGATGTGAAAGTCATGACGTGAAGATCCAAGACGTGAAAGTCATGATGTGAATCTGTAGACGTGAAAGTCATGACGTGAATCTGTAGACATGAAAGTCATGACGTGAATCTGCAGACGTGAAAGTCATGTGACGTGAAGATCCAAGATGTGAAAGTCATGACGTGAATTTGCAGAGACTGACCAACTGTGTTTGCACATGCTTAGGATGGATCATTTATCATTTCGAGAGGGGTGACAAGAGAATTGTTATTTTGTTCTTGATGTGCTCTTAAGTCCCCATATTTGATCTTGATTTTGTTGCTAAAATGATGTCGAGGTAGTAGGGAAGACTGCTGATTGTTTGGTAGAACACACAAGCTCTTGTGTGGGTGCTGAATGCACGAGAGTGGTTTTGTCTGTCGATTGGGCCTCCATTCTTATCAAACTTTAGGTGAAGTTGTCGGGGTTGAAGTCGGTGGTGAGGTTTTCTTCACAATGTTCGATTTTGGCAACCATATGATGGAATTACCATCATAGTATCCTTGTTGTTGAAGCAGAGGCACAGGTACCCATCTTTGATGAACATTATAAAGTGGTGGCCGATGTGCTTGGTGCTGCTGAGGCTCTCTTTTTTGTGCAAGCTTAGGGGACTTTGTGATGCGCTTGGGAACCCAAGCTTTGGTATTTCTTTGGTAGTATCCTTGTGCTTGCAGGAGTGTTTTGGTACCCACACTTGTTGCATTGGTGGAGTTCTTTGAGGAACTCACATAGGCTTTTATGGACGGTGTTGTGGAGTACTCTTCTTCTTCCTTGGCATTAGAGTGCTTTGTTGAGGAATAGGTTTTGACTGTCGAGGCACCCAAATTTGATTGGCACCTTCATAGTAGCCTTGAGCTACAAGTAGCTACTTCTCCACCCACATTTTGATACTATTAAGATATCGTGATTGTGGTAGTCTTGGTGGAGTTTTCTTTAGGGTTGATGTGAAAGGTTTGGGGCCCTCCTTGACTTTGGTTGGCACTGAGGCTACAAGTTTGAGACTCATTAGCATTGTTGATTATGAGGTTAGAGTCTCTTGTGGAGTGGCTGTCGATGACGAGGCCTTTGAGCATGTGGTTGTCTCCTTTGGTGAAGTTTGTTGATGAAGATGCATAGGCTTTGAGGTCTTTCCTTTGACTTCCCTGTTAGAGATATATGGTTGGGCTCTGGGAAATTCTTCATGAATAGCTGCTGATTGCGAGGCTTTGGCATCGAACTTCGTAGGTGAGGATGGGGTTGAAGGAGTAGAAGCTTTATTGGAGTTGGTTGTTTGACGTAGATGGTAGGTCCTTGTGTAGAGGGGCTTTTGTGGAAGAGGCTTGTATCCTTTTGCGTTCAACATCATAGATATCCATTAAAGTTGGATCCTCTTCCTTGTAGTATGGTATTGTCAACTTTTTGTCGTTGACCATCATGATGACTCTATCGGTAGCAAAGCACAGTGGTGCTTGGGCAGCAACAGTCCATTTATGCCCCAAGATCAAATCTGCTTCCAACACATACTCAACCACAAAAAACTTGCAAGTAAGGCGGTTAGTTTCAATATACATTGTATGTTCAAAGTACCCCAAACATGGCATGTTCAAGTCTTGTGTAAGGGTAATCCTTTTAGGATGTGCCGTGAGTGTTGGTTGACCTAACAAATCCCATAGCTTGAGAGTCATGAGATTGTGTTCTCGTGTTAGATAAATCTGTGCTTGAGCTATGGTCATTTTGTTTGCAATTTCCAATCCAACCAAAATCCTAGGGGTCTTTTGAGTAAGATATGTTGAAAGTTCCAGCTCCTGCAAGGCTTCTTCCTCCCGTAAAAATAGCAATTGTACATTGCATGCCGGAGTGTTCAAGGTGATTGTCTGCATGGATTCATCTAGTGAATACAATGATTCACTCATCCAAGGTCCGCCAAGGATGACATCATACTCAAGGGAATCTAGGGTGACATGAAATGCAAATTCCATATCGCCATTGTTCGAGTAGTGTATCTAAAGTAGCCTGGAACTTCAATGTTTTGTTCATTGGTTCCTTTTGCAAGACTATTGTTTGTCGGGGTGAGTTTAGGTTGTCCCAATGACACCCAAGTGTCTATTGTCATGATGTTATGACTTGCAATAAGAACTTGTTTCGTCCTCACTTAGTGATGTACTAGAACTTGTTTTGTTCGCTAACTTTCTTTGGTTTGTTAGTTTTTCACTATGTTTACCCATGCAATGAGATCGAATTTTCTTTTGGGTTTTTGTATCCTGTGTCGCACGTATGGGTGTTGTGGTTTATGTTATGTCTTTTGATGTGGATGCTTCTACATCATGTACAGCTTTGGCTCTTTTGTGTTTATGTCCCCTTTTGGGTTTACTTCTACAAACTCCTTTTCCCTGTCTTTTACTCCAACCTTGGTTTTGACAGTTTGTTATCCTTTGTTTTTCTTGGGTTTAGAAGGTTTTGTTTTCTCTTTTGGGTTCTGTTTTTAAGCATGTTTATCTACCCATGTTGAGGTGTTGTCTTTTACATTCTTTTGGACTATTTATCGTGTCTTGGCTTGTAAATGTGTAAGCACATTCAATGGCACTATGGACAATTGCCCGTTTTGTACACTTAAGATGTTAAGAGTTGTATTTTGTGAGACAAGTTGCATTGAAGCAACTCGTCTTGGGCAATCTTGGAACATGTGATCAATGCCACATCGTTCACACATTGGTCGCAAGGTGTCAGTGACTATGGGCATGGAAGTATTCCAAACTATGTAGTTTGCCACCTTGTGAGGTCCACGACAATAGAAACACTGAAGTGTCCGATTAACTGCTTCTTGAGCAGTTTCTACCCTTTGGACAGTTTTTGTTTGGTGCACGGAAGATGGAGGTTTTGAGTCCATTGTGGATGAAGCGGGATACTTTTTAGTATCATGATCAAAGGTTTTACAATACATGCAGTATAGAAAAACAGGTGCCTTTATGCACAATGAGGATTGGGATGGTCGTAGTAGTGACTGCATTCAACACAAGGCATTTTGCTCGTCACTTTTATAGGCATTAAGGATGTCTGGTTTTGAAGGTTTTCATCCTCTCTTAGAGATGTTGGCTGTAAGGTTTTAAGCAAGGCTGCATAAAATTCCTGAAATGTTAATTTTGAGATCAATCTTTCTTTTGCCATTGCTTCACTTGCTTTAGATGAGGAACATCTCGTAGCATGATCATCTTCTAGCATGTTGTCATCTAAATGTATTACTTCTTTGCAACATTGATCAAATGTTTTCGGATTGGATACAATGATCAAGTTGTGTAAGCTGTTATTCTTCAAGTTGTGTAAGCTGTTATTCTTCAAGCCCATCATGAAACATCTCCTCAATTGAACATCATTTAATTTTTCCCATGACTTAATGTGAGTCCACCAGGAGTTTTATCCGAAGGATAAAATCTCTAATCTATTCATTGGGTTGACGTTCAATTGAATAGAGTTCTGTTACTACACTCCATCGATCACCTTGTTTGGAAAAGCCATGTATAAAGGCTGATTTCAAGGTTTTGAAGTTGGTCTTGATTGACGGCATTAATGTGATGAACCATCGACTAGCTTCCTTCTAAGAATAAGTTTAAGGCATGTACCTTAGTGGGGCAATTGGGATTTCCAAAGGCTTCACATCTCTATTCAAACATTTGAATGATTTGAATAGGGTCTGTTGTTCCGTCGTATTTGCCCATAATTTTGGAAATTTGTACGACCGTATTTTTGTATGGCCGTATGTGAGTGCTCTTGTTGGACGAGACTAGCTAAGTCCTTGGGCCACCCCCCTTCCTAGACTAGTCAGTATGTCCAAGGTGTGGGCATCCAGGAAAGGGTTGGTACTTATAGGATTTGCGGGAATGTTAGGAAAAGGACCAAAGCCTGCTGGGATCAAAGTCATAGAGGGGATGTAAAACCTGATGACACGCTTGTTATAGGCATGGCCAATGGCATTGGGAGGTGAATTTGTGGCATGGATCTCAATGGCTCGAAGATGTCAGCACATTGGGTTAAGTCCTTGTGTGATCCCTAGTATTCCCTCATGTCAGAGTGCCTGAATGATCCTTAATGAGCAATTACAATTTTTTTTAAAATACTTTCCCATAGCCCATTCAGCCTCAAGAGGCTTGGCATACTCTTTGTTGGATCAAACAAATGTCCATTTGTCCTAATTAGCTTAGGTGCTATACGCACGTGAACGACCTCTGAGATATTTTTTCAAAGAAAAGTGTATGCTAAGAACTTCCCAGATGGAAAAGGTCCTAAAACCTAGTTTCCATCTCTATCTCAAAACCAAAAAAAATTCTGAGAATTTTTTCCTTGTTTTGCAGCACGTTTTTTAGGGTAATCCAAAAGGAATTTTGAAAAACTCTGTACGAGAGAGTTGTAGTATTTTTGGAATACTACAACTGTGTTTCCTTGAGTCATCCGTGATTTTGTGGTTTAGATCCTCAAAACGTAGCCCGAATATGGCTCATCGTCGTTTTCGCGCTGTTTTTTGTGATTGTGGTTTTTGGGCTATTTTTTGCCTCGATTTTTGGGTCGATTTTTAAGGCCACTGGTCGGAGGCCAAAATGATCGATTTTGACTTCGAATGAGTGTTCCAAAGTCAAAGTGCTCGATGTCAGCTTTCCAATGAGCCCTAGAGCGCCTTCATCGGATATACAGTTTAGGAGATACGGGCCTCCAAAAAGGGGTGGTTTCCAGAGGATTCTTGGGACTAGCCGGATCCTATAGAATCTTTATACCCAGGTATGCTCAGATAGCATCCCCTTTGACTAATCCAGTTTTCTCATTTAAACATTTGAATTCCAATATGGTGGGAATTTCTCATTTAAACATCTGAATTCCAATATGGTGGGAATTCCTCTTTCATCATTTAATCTTATCTATACAAAAAGATAAATTTAACTAAATTTTCTCTTAAAATTTAAATAAAAATCTTCATTAATTCCTTTACACTAGGAATAACACTTTCCTCATTTCAATATTTGGATTCCAATATAGTGGGAATTCCTCTTTCATCATTTAAAATTTATCTATGCAAAAAGATAAATTTAACTAAATTTTCTCTTAAAATTTAAATAAAAATCTTCATTAATTCCTTTACACTAGGAATTACACTTTCCTCATTTAAATATTTGGATTCCAATATAGTGGGAATTCCTCTTTCATCATTTAAAATTTATCTATGCAAAAAGATAAATTTAACTAAATTTTTTCTTAAAAATTTAAATAAAAATCTTCATTAATTCCTTTACACTAGGAATTACACTTTCCTCATTTAAATATTTGGATTCCAATATAGTGGGAATTCCTCTTTCATCATTTAAAATTTATCTATGCAAAAAGATAAATTTAACTAAAATCCTTCTTTAATTTTTAAGTAAAATATACATTATTTTAGCATCACAATTTTTCTCTTACTTCATTGGAATACATGGATTTCCATTGTCATTGGGGATTACTCTTTTAACATAAAAATGGATTACTAGAAATTCCCCTTTTTTGTAATTAACTATTTATGCATAAACATAAAAATCAATTTTCCATGATTATAATGAGAATCATTCAATTAATCTAGGATGATTAATCCTAGAATATGGTAGGAAGTCCTCTTTTCATATTATGAATGAAAATGATTTATGTGTTAATTTTACAAAAATTTTGCCATAGCTCCGCTGCTATTACTGGTAATTCTCAAATAAATTTGAAAGAATAAAGTTTAGTATTATTCATGTGATTAGAATAACCACTAATTGGATCATTATCCAATTATGGATTGATTCTTAATTTTACCATAAATTTAATAGCATAAAAGTATTAAAAAGCCATTATTTTGGCCTCCAATTAGACAAGCATAGAAATTACTTTTAGATTAGAGAAATGCTTCATGAGAAGCTTCATTCAAAGTGAGAATAGGTCATAGGAATGACCATTCTTTGGGGGAGAGAGAGAAATGCTTAAAACCCATTATAAATTAAGCATAAAAAATGAAAATCTATTTATTTCTTCATTAAAATACATTAAAGAACTTCAATAGTATTCAAAAGCCATTCAAATCAATGCTTCTCAAGATTGAGAGGGGTTGAGAAGAGAAATATTTGGAGATTTAAGAAAAAGAATAATCCACACTTTACCTCCTAAATTACTTGATTCTTTGATCACAGTAGAGGCCCCCAACCAATCAATTGGTTTGGTATGTTGTTGGAGTCTCCAAGGAAGATTGAAGAGAGAGAGAGAGAGAGAGAGAGAGAGAGAGAGAGAGAGAGAAGCTCCAATCTCTTCAATTTGTAGAGGGTTTTTAGAGGATAATAGAAAATAAGCTTAACTTAGAGTAATACCGGCATAGTTTAGTTCACAGATGAGAATACAAAGGAATGAGGGTCTATTTATAGGTGAAGGAGGCCACTAACTGAGTCCAACTAAGTTCTAGAATTTTCGAACTTCAGTTTGGCTGAATTTGGATAAGTTTTGGACCAGTTTGGCTCCCTTCTTGATTTGGTTTAATTTAGGAGAGAGGAGAGATAAAAATATCCTATTATTTTTGAGTTTAAAACTCATCCACACATGTGAAATAGGCACCTCCTTGAAGGGCCCCCTTTCCTTACCCATGTGTCAAAAATGAATGATTACTCTAAAATATCTCATTTTTTATTAATACTTCATAATTTTTAACTAATAAACCTAGTACTTAGTCAACTCTTCATCTTATGTGGGCATTTACTCATTTTTGGGTATTTTTTTTAATTATTTGGATTTATCTTCCCAACACTTGGATTAATCTTATTGGTCCATAGGAACCTTAATTGGACCATAATCAAAAAAATTTCAAAAATCTTGACCCTTAGGCTAAGAAGGTCTTTTAAATCAATTTTTATTAATTCCAATTGCACCTTGGAAAATCTATTTTGATTTTTTGTTTCAAGGAAACATTTTTTTGATATCTGTAGAATTTATTTATCCAAAAATATCCCATATATTGATTTACCACTCTCTAGAAATTTTTATCTCACCAGGCAAAGCAAGGAAAAATAATATTTTCTTGTATTCAGAAACATAGAATGATTACAAGGGATTGAAGTAGAGGCTTAATCAATATTCAGCCTGAGGAGGAATCTTACAGAACCAGCCCTCAGTAAGCGTGCCACCTACTGCTGCACAAAGAAGAATCCTAGAGACATGCTAGCACTCAGCTTGCAAAATTGGGTACATCCTAACACATGGCTCACAAAATAGTAAAAAACGATATCTAAATACACTTGCGTGAGCCATCAAGCAAGTGGGGGGAGATTGTACCCAATGTGTGTGCTGGGCATCTTCTCTTATTTCATGTTCCTGCAAGTTTATTTCTTAATAAGCTAGGTGTTTTGAGAGAGGTTGTTTCTCACACTGTTTTCCTTAACAGTGGAAAAGCAAGACAACACTTTGTGGTAACAAACCCGTCAGGCAATGCCGTGGGAGACATACAGTCACCCACCAGAGTTTTAGGGTACAAACACTAACTTCCATATGGTCACAGGGTCACGCTGAACATAACTCCATAGAGCCACCCATACTATCACTCTCTCAGCTCACTCTTTGCACACTCCACTAAACATCTCACACACTTTCTCATGAACACACAGAATGTTTAGCATAACAGTGATACAATAGACTTAGACATAGAAGACACTCAAAACAACAATGAGATGGCAAGCTTGCTCTTAGTTACATTCTAGAAATATGACAGATCATTACAGAGTAATTTCTCAAAAGTGCCAGCATTCCCTGAGTACAATCACTCTCTCCAGTTCCATAACACAACTATCAACTATAGTTGAGAGCGTACAACAATAGCACTCTTCATCTATCTCAATATCTACTCTATTCCTGCCTATTAGTGCACTATCCTCTCCTCACCATACATAGTGACCGGTGTCCCTTTCACAATAAGTCTTCTTGTTCTTGGCAATGAATCCTTGGTGGTTACAGTTTGCCACATTCACATGTGTGATACCAAGGTGGTGCTCACAATGTGCGGAGTTGGTTGCTGGCATTTTTGCCACCTCTGAGCTTTGCAGGGCGCAACACCTGGCACACCCGGTGCTTGAGTGTAAGGTTCCCCCCTTACAAAATAGGGGAAACACTTAAGATAGTCCACTATCTTAACTTGGAGAAAATTTCCTATTCGACACCTTGACCATGCACAAATTCAAGGATACGATTCATAGGTAAGACCTAGTCTTATCCCGCAGGGGGAGCATGATCTTCTATTTTGGAGTTGCCTTTCCCTAGAATCTATGATCCTACTGGCTCAAGGACTCCTTCCTTGAGTAGGGATTACAACTTCTTCATCATCAAGAATATGATTGAGACTGGGTACATAAGGTTTTAACAAACTTACATGAAATACATTGTGGACTTTGGAGTTTATAGGCACTTTTACCTAGACACTTGATAACTGTATAGGGACCACAATACCTAGAGCTGAGCTTCTTATATTTCCCAAGTGATAGAGAACTTTGTTTGGGCCGCACTCGTAGGAGAACTTTGTCTCCTTCCTTGAAGATCCTTTCAGACCTCTTGATGTTAGCATAATGCTTTTGCCGATCTTGAGCAGCTTTAATATCCTTTTGGATTGCCTTGGTTTGTTTCTCCATCTCTTCAAGCATTTTCCTGGATGCCTCAACTCTTATGGTCGGATCAGAGAAATTTAGAGGAGATAAGCATTCTTGCCCATAGAGTGCTTTGAATGGTGACATTCCTATGCTCTGATGATAAGATGTATTGTAGGCAAATTCTACCAGAGGAAGGTATTGAATCCATCTTCTTGGTTCCCATCCACAATATGCTCTGAGAATGTCTTCAATTACCTGATTGACTCTCTCAATCTCAATCTCTGGATGATAAGCTCTGCTAAAGCAAAACTGAGTACCCAGGGCTTGAAATAAAGACTGCCAGAACTTTGAAGTGAAGTCAGAATCCCAGTCACTTAATATCCTTTTTGGGAGACCATGAAGTTTTAAGACTTCCTTGATGAATATTCGAGCAACATCAGAAGCTTTGAAGGTCTTGACCAGTATGGGATTATTTTGCATTGAAATTGCACTTAAGAAAGATTTGCAGAAAGATTTGCAGCTAAGTGCATCTGCTACCACATTATCTTTCCCAGGGCAGAATTTGATGTCGAAGTCATATTCTTGTAGAATTTCAATCCATCTCCTTTGCCGCTGGGTGAAGATCCACTTAAGACTTTTGTGGTCAGTTAAATGCTGGAATTTGCCCCCTAAGAGATAATGTCTCCATAATTTGAGGCAATGAATAATTGCTAAGAGCTCCAAATCATGGGTGGCATAATTTGCTTCATATTGCTTCAGCTTGTGGGAAGTATAAGTGATTGGTCTTCCTTCTTGGCCTAAGACACCACCAAGTGCTAGACTACTGGCATCAATAACCACTTCAAATTCCTTCGTGAAATCAAGAAGTTTAAGGACTGGGGCAGAAGTAATAATGACCTTGAGCTGATCAAAACTGTTTTGATGGATTGGCAGCCACACTATTTTGCAATCCTTCTTAAGAAGATCCGCCAAAGGTGCAGCTACCAAGGCATAATCTTTGATAAAAATCCTATACCATCCCGTGATTCCCAAAAACCCACGCACTTCACAAACTGATTTAGGGTCTGGCCACTCCAGAATATCTTTGACCTTGGCAGGGTCTACTGAGAAGCCATCTTTAAAGATGATGAATCCAAGATACTCAATTTGATGAGTTAAGAAAGCACATTTTCTCTTCTTGGCATAGAGTTTGTGTCTGCACAGCAATTATAGAGCTCTACACACATGCTCCTCATGCTCTTCCATTGATTTGGAGTAGATTAAGATGTCACAAAAAAAAACAAGCACAAATTCATCCAAGTAAGGAAGGAAATTATCTTGGTTGAAGGTTGCAGGAGAATTGGTTAACCCGAATGACATTACAGTAAACTCATAGTGGCCATAACGGGTATTGAAGGTTGTCTTGGGTATATCTGCTTCCTTGACTCTGACCTGATACTAACCAGACCTCAAATCTATTTTTGAGAAAACTTTGGCCCCATGAAGCCTCTCAAGAAGTTCATCGATGCAAGGGATACGATACTTATTCTTGACAGTGACTTGATTTAGCCCTCGATAATCTATGCAGAGGCGGAGAGTTCCGTCCTTCTTTTTTTGGAAAAGAACACGTGCCCCCTAAGGAGAGCTACTGGGGTGTACGAATCCTTGCTCAATGAGTTGGGAAAGTTGCTCTTTAAGTTCAATGGCTTCAGGAAGGAACATTCTATAGGGCAGTTTTGAGACGGGTTGAGCTCCAGGGATCACCTCGATTTCATGATCGACTTCTCGAGGAGGCGGTAGCCCTATAAGCTCGTCAGGGAAGATGTCAGAGAATTCTTGGAGCCAAGAGGGTTCTGTCTCCTTACTAGGTTCAATGGCTTTGTTGAGCTTGACTAAGAAAACTTGCTGACCCTTACGTGCTCCCTTGAGAACATGTTTTGCGTTGACTACCCTAGATTTAGGTTTTCCTAGGGTGTACGAATCCTTGCTTGGGAAAGTTGCTCTTTAAGTTCAATGGCTTCAGGAAGGGACATTTTATAGGGCATTTTTGAGATGGGTTGAGCTCCAGGGATCACCTCGATTTCATGATCAACTTCTCGAGGAGGCGGTTGCCCTGTAAGCTCGTCAAGGAAGATGTCAGAGAATTCTTGGAGCCAAGAGGGTTCTGTCTCCTTACTAGGTTCAATGGCTTTGTTGAGCTTGACTAAGAAAACTTGTTGACCCTTACGTGCTCCCTTGAGAACATGTCTTTCCTTGACTACCCTAGATTTAGGTTTTCCTGATTTCCCCTGAACAGATATTACTTGGCCATGCTCATTTTCAAAAGTGATACTCCCCTGGTTACAGTGAATGCTACCTTTGTTTGCAATTAACTAGTCCATCCCAAGGATTCCATCATAAATTCCTAATGGGCAAGACTCTAAAGTGGCCATGAGTTTGCTCATTACCCAGCTCAAAATCAAGGTTTCCTATAGAGTGGCGAGATACTACTTCTTTCCCACTGGCTAACTCTATGATCATTCTTCTAACTATTTTTTGACCCAAGTTTAATTTTTGCAAACACCTAGGAGAAAGAAATGAATGGGTACTACCACAATCAATCAAAAGTTGGAATGGCTTACCATGATGAGTGGCTGGGGTTTGGATTACACCAAATTGTTTATTCGGACCTTGGTGTTCTACCATCGCATGGACGGTGGCGCGCTCTTCTTCAGCCATTTCCAAGGTCGGTTCTTCACTTATATAATATAGGCGGTCCTAGCAATTGCTCCTCCGCGGCCTCTGCCACGTCCACTAGCTCTTGCACATTGGTGGATAGGGGTTCCATGGCCTTGATTTCCTCTTCTAGCTTGGGGAAATGATGTTGCCATCTTGGGACAGTTGGCCCTAAAGTGTCCCGGCTCATTGCATTTAAAACACAGAGGGCCTTCTCTAGAAGAAGCAGCATACGAGCGGGGGACAAAAGAATTGCTTTTCCGCCCTCTGTTGTAGTAGGGGAAATTCTGTTGGGGTTTCTTGTAGGGTTGATCTTTAGGATTTGCCTCAGGGTAAGATCTCTTTTGAGGCTTAGCTTTGTCAGTCCTCATTTCTTTCACAAGGGGCTTTGCACATATGAGAGCATCTTGTAATGTGCCTGGCCTCATTGCTTCAAGGCGAGAATTTAAGGGTTCATTTAACCCTTGGCAGAAACGAGCCACTTTCTGGGAAGCAGTCATAGCTGGGGCATAATTCCGAAGAGTGATAAATTTGGAATAGTAGTCCTCAAGAGTTAAGCTGTACTGCCTAAGATTAAAAAACTCATTCATCTTTATGGATTCATGGAATGGGGGATGATATCTTTCCTTCACAGCCCTGCTTGATGTCTTCCCACGTTTGAGAATGCTCGGTGACTCCCTTGTCACGGCACCAGTGTTTCCACCAAAGTTTAGCATCTCCGATGAGGCAAAACAGTGCAAGCATAGACTGATTTGCTACTCCAGTACCCGACAGCAGAGAAATAATCGTCCATCGCTTCAATCTAGACTTCAACATCCTTGTCAATCTTTGAACCTTCTCCTTTAAAGGAGGGAGGTTGCATTTGCTTGAGCAGGAGCTTCTTCTCCTGGATATCAGTGTAAAGCGCATTGGGAAGTGGAGGCTGATCGTCCTGGGCCATCATTGTAAAAACAATTTTAAGATTACAAGATTCATACTTGCACAATGCTTATTTTGGAGAGTAAAACATTGAAATCGTTTTATTTCCAAATATTTACAAGGATGAGTTTTATTACAAAGATCTGAGACTAATATAATTAGTCCTATTTGCCATCAAGGGAAATTCTTAAGCTTGACTATGACATAAAGGTAGAGCGGTCCACATAGGTGAAGTATGGGGATTCCGCTGTAGTTTCTAAGACTTGAAAAATTGATGGTAAGGGTGGTAGACTCTGGATTGGGGTAGGTCCCAACACAACTACTCTGTCAACAGGTAAGATCTGCATCACTTGGTCATACACTCAGTGATCCTGAGGTATGCAAATCCCATCTATAGTCACAAAGGTGTCGGCCTTGGGAGTACTGAGACGAACCAAAATAAATGGATCATCTTCAACTTTTCAATCCAACGAATCCGCTTTAGGTTGGTGTGGTAAGGTTCCTAATTCAATCCGCTCGGATGAAGAAATATCTTGGCCCGCGACTCCAAAAATCTCTACCCCATCCTCTTTCGATACGAGAGAAATGGGGGAGGGACATCTTCTCTAGTATTTGCACCATGGTGTCATGGAACTCGAAATTTGAGGAGTGACTAGCAGTCTCGAAGATGCATTCGAAAACTAGAAACTTCGAGTAGGCATCTTCCTCTTCCTACAATCATTCAAACATCAATTCAACTTGTTTTTAGTAAGATGTTTTTATTTATTAGCATTATATGTTAGTAAAACATACATTGCAAAACAGTCCTTAAATGGCAAGTCCTAGGAGCTAACCTGGCCATGATACCAATTGTAAGATTCCCCCCTTCCAAAATAGGGGAAACACTTAAGATAGTCCACTAAGTCTTAACTTGGAGAAAATTTCCTATTCATCGACACCTTAACCATGCAAAGATTCAAGGATACGATTCATAGGTAAGACCTAGTCAGCGGAGGGACATGGGTTGGGATCGGACGTGTGGCACCGATCTTTAGGGGCGGCTGCACTGCAGCAATACACTGCGCATGGACAGAGGGCGGTACAGACGGCGACACGACAGAGTGTAGGCTACACAGAAATGCATGCTGCCCATGGAGCACCTCGGGGGTTTATATAACTGTGGGGTACGGGTGTGGGCGCTACGTAAAGTACGGTCAAAAGGACAGTGTGCCGGCAAAGGATGTGGATCAATGGCCTGCATGGCTTTGGGGAAAAGGTACAGTGGCGGTTAACAGGGAAAGGAGTGGTACGCATGTACCTTATCTGGTCAAAGGCAGCATGGGTGTCCACGTAGCGATGCATGTGGACCACAGAGTAGGTGGCCGACCTTTGGTTCTTGTGTGGCCATTGTACGGGCACCCTTGTGATGAGTGTGTACAGTCCCTTTTTTGGGTCGGGGTCTCCAAATTTGGGGCACCAGCCTCGATTTGCATGCCGCACCGCCCAGGGGGGCGATTTTTTTTTTTGTCCGGGATGTTCCTATGGTCGTTGGGGGTGCAGACCGTTCATCAATCGAACGCCTAGTCATGCATTTATTAAGGTTTAAAGGTCGTCGTTTTTAAACTAAAAATAACCAAAATTTGCATATAAGCTTGATCTGGTGTCTGTTTTGAATGCTATAAAATCCTATATTAGGGTAAAATCGTGCGCAAATTCTAAATTTTGGCTTGGAATTTGAAGCTTCTAAGTAGAAATGGCTCATTTAATAAAATCATTGATTTTTATACCATAAAAACTCATAAATTCATCTATTACATGGACATTTCTTTATTAGTGAAGATGGGTATGTTACATCCTTTCCCCCTTAAAGAAATCAAGATGTCCTCATCTCGTCATGAATTGGGGATAATACTTTAAGAGTGTAGTTTCATCTTCCCAAGTTGCATCCTCTTCAGGGGTAATCTTTCCACTGTACTAGATGTTCTATAAGAGTTCTATTTCCGAGTTGCCTTTCCCTAGAATCTATGATCCTACTCGGCTATAACTCAAGGACTCCTTGAGTAGGGATTACAACTTGTTCATCACATCAAGAATATGATCGAGATTGGGTACATAAGGTTTTAACAAACGTACATGAAATACATTGTGGACTTTGGAGTTTATAGGCACTTTTACCTAGACACTTGATAACTGTATAGGGCTGAGCTTCTTATATTTCCCAAGTGATAGAGAACTTTGTTTGTGTCTCACTCATAGAAGAACTTTGTCTCCTTCCTTGAAGATCCTTTCAGACCTCTTGGTGTCAGCATAATGCTTTTGCCAATCTTAAGCAACTTTAATATCCGTTTGGATTGCCGATCTTGAGCAGCTTTAATATCCATTTGGATTACCTTTGTTTGTTCCTCCATCTCTTCGAGCATTTTCCTGGATGCCTCAACTCTTATGGTCGGATCAGAGAAATTTAGAGGAGATAAGCATTCTTGCCCATAGAGTGCTTTGAATGGTGACATTCCTATGCTCTAATGATAAGATGTATTGTAGGCAAATTCTACCAGAGGAAGGTATTAAATCCAACTTCTTGGTTCTCGTCCACAATATGCTCTGAGAATATCTTCAATTAGTTTATTGACTCTCTCAGTCGTCTGGCCATCAATCTCTGGATGATAAGCTGTGCTAAAGCAAAGTTGAGTGCCCAGGGCTTGAAACAAGGATTGCCAGAACTTTGAAGTGAAGTTAGAATCCCGGTCACTTACTATCCTTTTTGGGAGACCATGAAGTTTGAAGACTTCCTTGTGCTGAATATTTTGTTGAGATTCAAGCTCGATGTCAGCTTGTGCCAGTTGCACTATGTGCTGGCATGTTAGGTAGTAACATGTGTGAGACATAAATGACCTCGTCCAGCTGGTCATAGTGTGTGGACAGTAGCTAGGGTTAGCTGTGTGTAGACACAACACATGTAGTGTGTTGTAGCTTATGGATTGTGGCTTTCTGTATTGTGTAGTGTGTTGTAGCTTATGGATTGTGGCTTTATGTATTATGTGAGAAGGGACATGGCTTCCATCTATGGTTAGGGTTTGATTAATACATTAGGGTTTTCTCCTCTGTGTGTGTCTCCTCTCCCTCTACCTGCTTTTCATCATGGTATCAGAGCTCTCCATTGAAGCTTGAGTGTGGTGAATGTATGAGGCAAATGATTGCAAATCTGACAAAGAATCATGTATATGGCAAATGGGAATGTGTTGGCAACTCATGTGCAAGCCCTACAATGAATTTGGAGCAAGTTTGATGCATTGGAGTGAATGAAAAATTACTGTTTTGAAGCCCTCACAAAAACAGAGAATAGAGGTCCATTTTTGATGCAATTGAAGCCGATCTTTTGTAAAAATCAACACATTGGTGGATTGTGTGCATGCCTAGTAGTGTTGGGAACATTCATGTATCTTCAATAGCCACAATTAACTCTCCAAATCCCTCCTACAACACGCGGTGCAGCCTGAAGGCGAAAAATAGGGTAGAAATTGCATCACATAGCAAAGTGGAGGCCAAATTCAAGCTTGGTGATTGATTAACTTCAAAATTTTCTTAGCAATTTTGTGATACACACAGATGAGAAGGTTTCTATGTGGTTGGTTGGAGCAATTATGAATTTTGGAGCTAATTATGAGCTGATTAAACAGGCTGTAAACAGATTAGTGAAACAGAGGGTCATGAATTAGCTAATTACTCTCTCAAATTTTACAATTAGTCTAATTCCTTTTACATGGAGTTAGTAGACATCATTGCTAAGCTAATGAATGCATGGTCACCTAATTTGGACAAGAATTGAAGAAATTAGAGCACTTTTCCTACAGGTTTTTACTAGTTTTACTGGTTTTTCTCAAAACATAGAAGGGGATTTGATATTTTTGGTATGCATGCACCTTGGTTGGTGTTAATATGCAACATTGAGCTTGTTTGGGTGTCAATGCAAGTTATCCACACTTGATTGAACCACTACATTGAATTTGAAGCCTTGGAAAGCGCACCAAAATAGGGTACTTTGGACTGCGTATGCCAGTTCAATTTGAATGCAATCAGTGTGATTTTCTACATCAACAGTGAAGTTCATTGAGTACTTTGGAGTATCTGGAACACTTATTAGAGTGTTGTTGAGCTGAGAAAGGCTCGTTTACAGAATTGGACGTGTGCGGAAGGTGCATTTGCATTGAGCAAATATGTCAGATAACCCAGTATAGATTGTGGGTGAGAAGTTGGATAGAAAGAACTTCCACGCATGGAAGTACAAGATTAAAAGCTTTCTGAAAGGAAAAGGATTTTGGAACCTTGTTACAGGTGCAGAGCTACCCCGACAACCTACACAACAATAAGTTGTAGCTCATAAGCAATGGTCAGAGAGAGCATACAAAGTTTTGCATTACTTGTCTATATGTATCTCGGATGCTATACTCATACATATACATGATGCTGAGAATCCCAAGGATGCATGGGATACGTTGGTAAAGCTATTTGATATAGATACTAGTACTCGTAAGTCTCAGTTGAGACAACAGATTCATAATGTGAAGCGGAAAGGAAGGAGTAATCATGATTATGTACAAGAGATAAAGAAATATGCAGATGCATTGGCAACTATCAATGCCCCCATGCCTGATGATGATTTGGTAGACATTGCCTTGTGTGGTCTTGGTGGCAAGGAGTACAAGTCTTTTGATACATCTATCTCTGTTCAAAGTACAGGTTTACTAGATTTTGATGAGTTGGTTTCACTCTTGCTTGTTGAGGAAATCAAACTCAGTCTCTTTTCATGATGCATCTACTAGCCATGATGATAATGGCAGGAATCAGGCTTTCTATTCACAAAGGGGATTTAGAGGCAGGGGGAGATTTGCATCACGAGGTCATGGTAATGGTCGTGGATGGCAGGATAGGTCACCACAATAGAATTTTCAGCCTTCATATGGTGCTAGAGGTGGTCATGGATATACACCTCAGAGAGGCAGAGGTAATCCTCGTGGAAGAGGACGTTGGCAAGGCCAACAAGCATCTATGCAAAATGTGGAATGCCATTACTATGGGAAGTTTGGTCATATGGCACGTGATTGTTACCGCAAACAAAATGATTTGAGAGGGGGTAGAGTATAACATGGTGGAAACTTTGCACAACATGGTGGAAATTTTGCATCAAGCAGTCATGATGGTAGTGCAAATCACTTGTTTGCCATGAAACATGTCGTGGGATCTATGATGACACATGGTGACAGTGATGACACTTGGTATATGGACTCTAAAGCATCAAACCATATGACTTGTCATGGCAAATGGCTTGAACATATGAAGCCAATGGATGTGAAAGGATATGTGGAGACAGCTGATGATTCCCAGCATGCTATCACTCATGTTGGAAGTGTACCATTGGTGATGCACAATGGTGAAACAAAGTCTATGGGCAGATGTCTTATATGTGCCTTCTATTACAAAGAGTTTGTGGTCAAATGGTTGAACAAGGTTTACAGGTTCGTTTCAAACGAGCATGGTTGCTTCGTTGAGGATTTCAAAAATGGATGTAGAGTCATTGCCAAAGGCAAGAAAGAAGGTAGGTTATTTAAGTTGGATGCTGGAATTCCTGAGTTGAGATCAGCCATGTTCTCTAAAAGTTGAAATGTGGTTTAGGACATTGACATGTGGCATAAAAGTATTGGACATGTGAACATACAAAGGTTAAAAACATGCAGGCAAGAGGCATTGTTGGTGGGCTGCCTAGATTCAAGTATGATGGGATTATGCATGTCTGTGTGATGCTTGCCAGTTTGGAAAGCAAGCAAGGTTGCCATTTCCTAAAGAAGGCAACATGAGTAGCAGGCCACTTGAGATAGTTCATAGTGATGTATGGGGTCCTGCTCAAAACCCATGCATTAAAGGCAGCTTGTATTATGTGACATTCATTGATGATTTCAGCAGAATGACTTGGATTTACTTTCTCAGAGAGAAAAGTGAAGTGTTGGGAAAGTTTATGGACTTCAAAGCTTTTGCAGAGAAGCAATATGGCTCTTGGATAAAATGTTTGAGGACAGATAGGGGTGGTGAATACACCTCACACGCTTTTGAGAATTTCTTGAGAAAGCATGGCATAAGAAGGCAGCTAACTTGCAAGTACACACCTCAGCAAAATGGTATTGCTGAGAGGAAAAATAGAGTCATTGGTGATGTGGCTAGGGCAATGCTCAATGAAAAGAGCATGCCAGACTATTATTGGGCAGAAGCGTGTGCCACAACGGTGTATGTACTTAATAAGACACCCACAGCTACCATACATGGAAGTAAGCTAGAGATGCGTCTTACAAGTTTTAGGCCAGACATTGGACACCTCAAAGTGTTTGGTAGCATAGCTTATGTGCATGTGCCAGATGAGAGAAGGAAAAAATTGGATCCTAAGGCAGAAAAGTGCATTTTTGTTGGGTATGCACAAGATCGCAAGGCATATAAATGTTACAATCCACATACTAGGCAAGTGGTTATCTCACAAGATGTGGTGTTTGATGAACTTGCTAGTTGGTACAAGGCAAAGGATGAGGGTGTCATTGATTCTGTTGATGCTGATGTGCATGTGAACTTGCCACAAACAAGTTCTATTTCTATGTCTAGGCTAGCAGAGTCTAAGAGTAGCACTATACGTCCATGGTCAAGACGCTTGAGACATGAGAGTGTGAGCACTGGGAGTAGTGCTGTGGATAAAGGGAAAAAGAAGGTTGAAGGAATTGGCATTACTGGTTATGAGTCATCAAGTTCAGAAAGTTTGGATGAGGAACTTGGCAGGATAGATATGTGCCTCCACATGCTAGAGTGATAGGTGTTCAGAGGGATCCGCATGCATTACGGAGAGATCCCAAAGGGTCAGGTATCCAGTTGACAAGTTGACATCATGACTTTGCTATGCATTACGCATATATGACCTCTTTGGTGAAGCATGTGGAACCTACATGCTATACAGAAGCTGTTGGGAAGCATGTATGGGAGAAGGCAATGGATGTTGAGATGGACGCATTGGTCCATAATGAAACTTGGGATTTGGTTGCCTTACCACACAAGGCAAAAATGTCATTGGTTGCAAATGGGTTTATAAGGTGAAATGCAAATCAGATGGTTCCATTGAGCGCCATAAAGTGCGGTTGGTAGCTAAGGGTTATGCACAAACCCAAGGCTTGGACTATGATGAAACATTTAGTCCAGTTGCAAAGATGGGAACAGTGAGAGCAGTCATTGCTATGGCTATAGCAAATGGTTGGGAAATGCATTAAATGGATGTGAAAATTGCATTTCTAAATGGTGATTTAGAAGAGGAAGTTTATATGGCACAGCCAGAAGGATATGTATACCCGAGGTACCCCACTCATGTATGCAGATTAAAGAAAGAATTATATGGTTTGAAGCAAGCACCTCGTGCTTGGAGTGATAAGATAAGTCGATATCTTATCTCCCCTGGATTTCAGGTTTCTTCAAGAGATTCTTCACTCTATGTGAAGAAAGCAGATCATGGGATTGTCTTGCTTGTTATCTATGTGGATGACTTGATTGTCACAGGAGATCATGCTATAGATGTTATGCATGTCAAGAAGGCATTGAGTGGGTAGTTTGATATGAAAGACGGGTGAATTGAGATATTTTCTTGGGATTGAAGTGATCAAAGACCATGCACGGACATGGTTAGTGCAACGCCAATATGCATTGGATATGTTGGCAAAATATGGGATGACATGGTGTAAGACAATGAGCACCTTTGGAGCAGAATGTGAAGCTGCGGACTGATTTTGGTGAAGAGTTGGATGATCCATCTATGTATAGAAAGATGGTTGGAAGTCTTATTTACATGACTATCACACGACCGGATCTCAATTATGCTGTGGAGCTAGTAAGCCAACTTATGCAAAGCCCCAAAAAACCTCATTTGTATGTAGTGAGACGCATTATGCGCTATATGTAAAGACCACTGCACATTATGGTCTTCTTTATGAGCATGGTAAAGGCTTGGATGTACATGGCTACAGAGACGCAGATTAGGCAGGTAGCTCGTATGATAGGAGGTCTACTAGTGGTTATACCTTTACATTTGGAAGTGTAGTGGTGAGTTGGAGCAGTAAGAAGCAACCTACTGTTGCTTTATCTAGTACAGAGGCTAAATACAGGGGTGCAACCATTGCTACATGTGAAGGAGTATGGTTAAAGAGTCTCTTGGCTGATTGGGTGAGCCTATTTGATGGCAAGGTTGTCATTCATTGTGACAACATGAGGAGCATAGAGTTGGCCAAGAATCTAGTTTTTCATGCGCGGACCAAACATATAGAGGTCCACTATCATTTTGTTAGAGAGAAAGTGTTGGATGGTACAGTGATTTGCAGTATGTGAAGACTGAAGAGCAGGTGGCTGACATCTTTTAGCAGGGAGAAGTTTCAGTACTTCCGTACTATGTTGGGAGTACATGGGATGAGCTTGAGGGAGAGTGTTGAGAGCTTTGATAGCCCAAGCTCATCTACATCTTCATCTATGGCAGTACATCATGAGCTTGAGAGGGACTGTTGAGATTCAAGCTCGATGTCAGCTTGTGCCAATTGCACTATGTGCTGGCATGCTAGGTAGTAACATGTGTGAGACATGGCATGCTAGGTAGTAACATGTGTGAGACATAAATGACCGCATCCATTTGGTCATAGTGTGTGGACAGTAGCTAGGGTTAGCTATGTGTGGACACAACACATGTAGTGTGTTGTAGCCCAAGCTCATCTACATCTTCATCTATGGCAGTAGTGTGTTGTAGCCCATGTAGTGTGTGGACACAACACATGTAGTGTGTTGTAGCCCAAGCTCATCTACATCTTCATCTATGGCAGTACATCACCCACATCAATCCACATTATCCACACATCCATCAACATAAATCCACATTATTCACACATCAATCCACATCATCCATACATCCATTAACATCAATCCACATTATCCACACATCAATCCACATTCATTTCATAAGTATTCCCATTCTCATCTAATCACATCTTTTTCTATCTCATCACTTATTTCCTCATTTATCCTCATCAGATCTCATCCACTTGCATCTACCCATACATCTCATCACTTCACATACATTAACATCTATCCAGTTTACATCGCATCTTATCACATCACATCTCATTCATTCACATCCCGATTCACATGCTAACACATTCATTCACGTCCCTTATCGTTCATTCACATCCCGATTCACATCACATCACATCCCTTATCATTCATTCACATCCCGATTCACATGCTATCACATTCATTTATATCCTATATCATTCATTCACATCCCGATTCACATGCTAACACATTCATTCACATCCTATATCATTCATTTACATCCTGATTCACATGACATCACATCTATTCACATCCCTTATCATTCATTCACATCCGGATTCACATGCTATCACATTCATTCACATCCTATATCATTCATTCACATCCCGATTCACATGCTAACACATTCATTTACATCCTATATCATTCATTTACATCATGATTAACATGACATCACATCCATTCACATCCCTTATCATTCATTCACATCCCGATTCACATGCTATCACATTCATTCACATCCTATATCATTCATTTACATCCTGATTCACATGACATCACATCTCATCTATTCATTCACATTTATCTGATTCACATCACATCTCATCACATCTATTTACCTCTCATTCTCATCACTTCTATTCTCATCACATCCATTCTTTATTCATTCTCATCTATCTGATTCATATCACATCTTATCACATCTATTTATAGAATGTAAGAGAATTCTTATTTGTGATATAAAGATTCTTTATGCATCTATTTATGCATAAGAACACCTTCAATGGGAAATAACACTTGTATAAAGCATAAGAACAACTTCAATGGGAAATAACACTTTTATAAAAATCCGTTTATGCATCTATTTATGCATAAATTCAATTTTAAGGAGAATAACACTTTCGAAATAAAAATAAATCTTTTATGCATCTTTCTATAAAAATAAATCTTTTATGCATCTTTCTATGCATAAATTCAATTTTAATGAGAATAACTCTTTTGAAATAAAAATAAATTTCTTTATGCATCTTTCTATGCATAAAATCAAAATTGATGAGAATAACTATTTTGAAATAAAAATAAATTTCTTTATGCATCTTTCTATGCATAAAATCAAAATTGATGAGAATAACTCTTTTGAAATTAAAAAAAATCTTTATGCATCTTTCTATGTATAAAATCAAAATTGATGAGAATAACTCTTTTGAAATAAAAATAAATTTCTATATGCATCTTTTTATGCATAAAATCAAAATTTGATGAAAGTAATGCTTTTATAAAAAAAAATTCTTTTATGCATCTATATATGCATAATTTCAATTTTAATGAAAGTAACACTTTTATAATAAAAAATCTTTTATGCATCTATTTATGCATAAAAATCAATTTTGATGAAAGTAACACTTTTATAATCAAAATATTCCCAATATGCATCTTTCTATGCATAGAAATTAATTCTAATGAAAATAACACTTTTATAATAAAAATATTACTAATATGCATTTTTCTATGCATAGAATAAAAATAACACTTTTAGAATACACAAGCGGTGGGGATTACTCTTTTTGAATAATAAAAAGATAAAACTTACTTCACCAAATTTAAGAAAATTTTCCCATATCCTCCTTTGTATGGCTGACCATTTTTCAATTTTATCACTCTAAAATTTACTAGAAATTCTCCAAGATGATTTAAATCATTCTAATCTAATCAATTTCCACTGTATTAAGAGTAAACAATATGAAAAGTTTAATTCCATCAATTTGATTACACATCTAGGATAAAGAAAGGCTGAATTTAATAATAAAGAGAAGGGGGAAAGCCTTTCCAGCAAGGCATAACATCCATTTTCATTTTAAAAAAAGCAAAAATCAGAAAACCATAAAATAGAATAAGAAAAAGTAGAATTTCTAACTTACTAGGAGTTTTGTGAGCTTTCCTTTGGCTTGATGGTTTGAGGGATCTACTCTTGTTTGCAACAAGAGTGGCCACCAATTCTTTTGAAGAGGAAATGGTAAAAAACAAATGAATTATCAATGAATTCATTGTTTTTGGCTCTGGGAGGAGTAGAGTAACAGTGCATAAAACACTATTAACCATTTACAAAGGTGGAGGCTTTATTTATAGGAAAAAGTGAGCCTCTAACCAAGCAAACTGATTCTAGAATTTTTCAGATCAGTTTGGGAAATTTTTGACCATTTTTAGGTCAATTTAGCTTACTTTTTGGATCTAGTTGAAACAGGAGAGAGGAGAGATAAAAATATCTCATTATTTGTGAGTTTAAAACTCAACCACACATGTGAAATAGGTGCCTCCTTCATGAGGGGAATTCCCCACACTGAGGTGTCAAAAATGCATCATTTCTTCTAAATATCTCTTCTTTTTTAACTAATAACCTTGTCCTTAGTCAACTCTTCATCTTATGTGAGCATTTACTCATTTTTGGGAGATTTTCTTTTATTCTTCCATTTATCTCCTCCCTACATTTGGATTAATCTAATTCAAAAATTTTAAAAAATCTGGACCCTTAGGCTAAGGTCTTTTTTATGTGATTTCAATTTATTCCAATTTCACATTGGAAATTTCTCTTTGAATATCTGTTTCAGGGGAAACCATTTTAGACACTAGGAGGATTTTTATATCCAAAAATATCTTAATTTTGAATTACCTCCCTCTAGACATTTTCTTCTCTAGGCCAAAACAGGGTAAAACTGGATCTTTCTTTTATTTTAGAGAGGGGAATAATTATAAGATTAGAAGGGGAGGTTCTTACACCTGCACACCTCAAAAGCCGGAGGGAGGAATCTTACATCCTACCCCACTTAAAAAATGCAAGATGTCCTCATCTTGAAAAATTAGAGGAGAACTCTTTTCCTTAAGATCCAACTGATTCTAGGGTTCCTTATAGTCTGGTGAACCCAATAGAATCCTGGGATAAAGATCCCTTATATAAAACTCATCATCAGATAATAATTCACTCAGATCGTAACATTCAATCCTTATCACAATAATGGTCCATTAGACTGAAATTTCTATCTGAACAGTCCTTCATGGAAAATTTCAATTATACAGATTTTTAATTTGACATCCCTTTACTTGATCCACTGGGTCAAGTGTTAACAGCAACAATCTGCCAACACAATCCACTAATCTCATAGTGATTTGCTGAAGTCATTAATGTCATTCCAGCTACTACGAACATCATCATAGGGACTCGTCCCATTCATCCTCATTGTGGTTTTGCTTAGTTTATTACATTTCAACCAAAATTCAGGAATCTTCATTTTTCAATCAGAATCCAAATCAACTCATCAATTCTCAACCAAAATTTAAAATCATATCAACCACATTCAAATTCATCGTCTGGATAGTATCAATGCTTATAATTTCAAGTCTTAGATTTACTCGTATATATTGCCAGTAAAGAGCCAGTACAGAGCTGCAGTTATACTCTCGGTATATATGGGTTACGGTCCTTGGAACTATAAGGTAAATACCATCATGTCTAGGCCTCAAGCAAGTCAGGGATTCCATACAACTGCGGCACTTCCATCTGAAGACTCAATTACCAATTTACGAATTTCAGTTTGAATATCAGATTGTATGAATTTTATCACACGATTACAACCTTTTACTGCTTCTTCAAAAAATTTTGACATTTTTGGCTTCTCGGTTGATCCTCATTAGCCAATTTGCTCTGATACCAGTTGTGAGGTCCCTCTCCCCACCGCATAATGAATTTAGGGGTGCTAGCAGCAGAAGTAGCACTTCTTGCGTGGGGCAGGGTCCCACACTCGGGGCCTCGCCCATGGATATCCGGACAAGAGACTAATCCATCAGTTCTTCCAAAACCAAACCTGGAAAAACTTCCCTTGCCCGAAAAGCACGGGCAATTCCTCCAGGATAACGTTTCTCTAACGTAGTCAAAAGCCTTAACTGACTGAACTGATTTGACCGAACCCGTAAGTCCCATAGTTAGATCACGGAAAAGATTGTACTTGAATCAAAGAGACCAACGCTTTTTTCCTCATTGAGAGGCATAACTGTTGATTCTTTTCCATAGAACAATTTTTGTCCGGGATCGACTTCATCTATCAAACTAGAACAGAATTGAGTCTCAATTTAGGGATCCATCAGTCCAGCCTAACCCCATCCAGTCCCATGGGTTTTAGCGACCGCCCAACCACTGTAGTGATGGGATCCAATTAAGAATTTGGTTAGGTTGTCCCGAGTACCAGGGAAAAGAGTTCCCAGGTCCCCTAGCCGGATATTCATGCAAACTTAAAACTAGTCACACCACTTACACACCCAATATGAAATTGCCTTTTTCACAGATTCAACAGTCTTTTAAACAATCATTTAATGAAACCATAGTGTCACTGATCATAATCCTCTAATTATCTAGTTGAATCCTTATTTCCAAACATTCCTTCATCGGTGTACCTATGGCATCATTGGCAACCAGAACGCTCACCCCTTGTCCACTCAGGGGCCTTTTCGATAGTTCCTAGCTCATAGTAATCGGCAAGTATTCACTTTAACAAAAAGGGAGTCTCCGTTGAAGATCAGCAAGATCAACCACAACAGATCCATATAAAAGAGCCATGGACTCATCCGTTGAGGACCAGCAAGGTCAATCAACCAGATCCATGCCTGAATTCAGAAAACAACTCTTACTCCTTGTTCCAATATCTTTCCCGACGTACGTGTGGGTATCTTCGGTGACCCAGAGTCCGAGCACCATATGGTCAGCACCCTCTAATATCCTTCGCAGGTCACCTAGTGCTTCACTCATAGGCCGCTTCGTTGGTCCCTCATCCACTGTACCGGAAGCTCACCATTTAAATCAAACCGAGGCTGGTGAAGACCTCGGCCGGCCTTGCTATACAGGAGACGTCCTCCGTCGACTCTCCGTCAACAATTGCAACTTTAACAGATAGGTCTCCTCCACGACCTCATCACAAGACGGTCAAAATGCTTCCCCAGCATTCTTGACATAAAACAGTCATTTAAAAACAGATTTCACATACAAATACAGTTCCAACAATATTTCCATCTTTTCTCATCACTCCACATCCTTTCACATTAGTCCCCATCTTTTCTCATCTTCCCACAATTTTTTTTCTTCATCGATCCCTATCACATCCCATCATTCCCACATCAAAATCACATCCAATCGCATCATCCACATCAAATCACATCCAATCGCATCATCCACACATTAATCCACATCATCCATACATCCATCCACATTAATCCACATCATCCATACATCAATCCACATTATCCACACATCCATCCACATCTTCCATACATTCATCCACATCAATCCACACATCAATCCACATCATCCATACATCCATCCACATCAATCCACATTATCCACACATCAATCTGCATCATCCATACATCCATTCATGTCAATCCACATTATCCACACATCAATCCACATCATCCATACATCCATTCACGTCAATCCACATTACCCACACATCAATCCACATCATCCATACATCCATTCACGTCAATCCACATTGCCCACACATCAATCCACATCATCCATATATCTATCCACATCATCCACATCAATCCACATCATCCATACATCCATCCACATCAATCCACATTATCCACACATCCATCCACATCAATCCACATTATCCACACATCAATCCACATCATCCATACATCCATTCACGTCAATCCACATTATCCACACATCAATCCACATTCATTTCATAAGTATTCCCATTCTCATCTAATCACATCTTTTTCTATCTCATCACTTATTTCCTCATTTATCTTTATCACATCTCATCCACTTGTATCTACCCATACATCTCATCACTTCACATACATTAACATCTATCTAGTTTACATAGCATCTTATCACATCTATTTCACATCACATCTCATTCATTCACATCCCGATTCACATGCTAACACATTTATTCACGTCCCTTATCGTTCATTCACATCCCGATTCACATCACATCACATCTATTCACATCCCTTATCATTCATTCACATCCCGATTCACATGCTATCACATTCATTCACATCCTGATTCACATGCTAACACATTCGTTCACATCCTATATCATTCATTTACATTCTGATTCACATGACATCACATCCATTCACATCCCTTATCATTCATTCACATCCGAATTCATATGCTATCACATTCATTCACATCCTATATCATTCATTCACATCCCGATTCACATGCTAACACATTCATTCACATCCTATATAATTCATTTCATCGTGATTCACATGACATCACATCCATTCACATCCCTTATCATTCATTCATATCCCAATTCACATGCTATCACATTCATTCACATCCTTTATCATTCATTTACATCCTGACTCACATGACATCACATCTCATCTATTCATTCACATTTATCTGATTCACATCACATCTCATCTATTCATTCACATTTATCTGATTCACATCACATCTATTTACCTCTCATTCTCATCACTTCTATTCTCATCACATCCATTCTCTATTCATTCTCATCTATCTGATTCATATCACATCTATTTATATAATGTAAGAGAATTCTTATTTTTGATATAAAGATTCTTTACGCATCTATTTATGCATAAGAACAACTTCAATGGGAAATAACACTTTTATAAAAATTCGTTTATGCATCTATTTATGCATAAATTCAATTTTAAGGAGAATAACACTTTCGAAATAAAAATAAATCTTTTTTATGCATCTTTCTATGCATAAATTCAATTTTAATGAGAATAACTCTTTTGAAATAAAAATAAATTTCTTTATGCATCTTTCTATGCATAAAATCAAAATTGATGAGAATAACTCTTTTGAAATAAAAATAAATTTCTTTATGCATCTTTCTATGCATAAAATCAAAATTGATGAGAATAACTCTTTTGAAATTAAAAAAAAATTCTTTATGCATCTTTCTATGCATAAAATCAAAATTTGATAAAAGTAACGGTTTTTAATTTAAAAAATTTCTTTTATGCATCTATCTATGCATAAATTCAATTTTAATGAAAGTAACACTTTAATAATAAAAAAATTCTTTCATGCATCTATTTATGCATAAGAATCAATTTTGATGAAAGTAACACTTTTACAATCAAAATCCGAGTATGCATCTTTCTATGCATAGAAATTAATTCTAATTAAAATAACACTTTTATAATAAAAATATTTCTAATATACATTTTTCTATGCATAGAATAAAAATAACACTTTTAGAATATACAAGCGGTGGGGATTACTCTTTTTGAATAATAAAAAGGTAAAACTTACTTCACCAAATTTAAGAAAATTTTGCCATAACCTCCTTTGTATAGCTGAGCATTTTTCAAATTTTTCACTCTAAAATTTACTAGAAATTATCCAAGATGATTTAAATCATTCTAATCTAATCTATTTCCACTTTATTAAGAGTAAACAATATGAAAAGATTAATTCCATCAATTTGATTACACATCTAGGATAAAGAAAGGCTGAATTTAATAATGAAGAGAAGGGGGAAAGCCTTTCCAGCAAGGCAAGGACAAGGTTATTAGTTAAAAAAGAAGAGATATTTAGAAGAAACATTTTTGACACCTCAGTGTGGGGAATTCCCCTCATGAAGGAGGTGCCTATTTCACATGTGTGGTTGAGTTTTAAACTCACAAATAATGAGATATTTTCATCTCTCCTCTCTCCTGCTTCAACTTGATCCAAAAAGTAAGCTAAACTAACCTAAAAATGGTCAAAAATTGACCAAAATGATCTAGAAATTTCTAGAATTAGTTTGCTTGGTTAGAGGCTCACTTTTTCCTATAAATGAAGCCTCCCCCTTTGTAAATGGTTAATAGTGTTTTATGCACTGTTACTCTACTCCTCCCAGAGCCAAAAACAATGAATTCATTGATAATTCATTTGTTTTTTACCATTTCCTCTTCAAAAGAATTGGTGGCCACTCTTGTTACAAACAAGAGTAGATCCCTCAAACCATCAAGCCAAGGAAAGCTCACAAAATTCCTAGTAAGTTAGAAATTCTACTTTTTCTTATTGATGATGTAGATTTGTTCATGGTAACTTAGTCCTAGGGACAAGCTAGATTCCAAGGTGTGTAGTAGCTAGATTCTCTTGTGTTACCTAGAGCCATTATCTCAAGATTGCATGGTAGAGCGGCCCTTGGGCCCATCTATGCATGTGTATGGCAAGGAGGGACCCTTGAAAGAGAATCTAGCTTGGCCCTAGGGCCAAGCTACCTTGTAATAGAACCTAGCTTGGCCCTACGGCCAAACTACCAAGAATAAATCTACATTCTCTTTCTTATAGGTTGGCCCTAGGGGCAACAAATATGATGTAGATTTGTTCATGGTAGCTTAGCCCTAGGGCCACGCTAGATTCTCTTTGTGTCTTGTTTTCCTTAGAGATATTCTCTCAAGATTGTGTGTGCTAGAATGGCCCTAGGGAACACAAATGCATGTGCATGGCAATGTTCTCCTGTGTTCCCTAGAGCAATTCTCTTAAGATTGCATGCTAGAATGGCCATGAGGAATGCAGATGCATGTTCTTAGCAAGAGTGACCCTTGCAAGGGAATCTAGCTTGTCTCTAGGGCCAAGATACCTTGTAAGAGAATATAGCTTGCAAGAGAATCTATCTTGGCCGTAGGGCTAAGCTACCAAGAACAAATCTACATCCTCTTTGCTGGTAGCTTGGCCCTAGAACCAAGCAAGATTCTCTTGTGGGGGTAGTAGCTAGATTGTCTAATGTTCCCTAGAGCCATTCTCTCAATATTGCATGGTTGAATGGCCCTTGAAACCATCTATTCATCATGGCAATAGTTACTCTTGCAAGAGAATCTAGCTTGCCCCTAGGTCTAAGCTTCCATGAACAAATATACATTCTCTTTGTTGGTAGAGCTACCATCACCAAGCAACACCGTCTTTGCTGGTAGATTGGGCCTAAAGCCCAAGCTAAATTCTCTTCTGTATGGTAGCTAGATCCTCTTGTATTTCCTAGTGCCATTATCTCAAGATTTCATGGCAGAATGGCCCTTGGGCCCATGTCTGCATGTGCATGTATGGCAAGAGTGACACTTGTAAGAGAATATAACTTAGCCCTAGGGCCAAGATTCGCTTGCAAGAGTGACCCTTTTAAAAAACTCTAGCTTATCTCTAGGGTCAAGCTACCTAGGGCCAAGCTTCCATGAACAAAGCTACATCATCCTTGCTAGTAGATTGGCACTAGGGCCAAGGTACCATCAACAAAGTAACACCATCTAAGTTGTTGGTAGATTTTTTCATAGTAGCTTGGCCCTAGGGCCAAGCTAGATTCTCTTGTCTTCCCTAGAGCCATTCTCTCAAGATTTCATGGTAGAATGGCCCGTGGGCCCATCCATGGATGTGCATGCCAAGTGTTACCCTTGCAAGAGATTCTAGCTTAGCCGCCAAGCTTCCATGAACAAATCTATATCCTCTTTCTGGTAGAGCTACCATCAACAAAGCAACACCATCTTTTCTGGTAGATTGGCCCCAAGGCCAATCTACCAGAAAAGATGACGTAGATTTGTTTTCATGGTAGCTTGTTCCCTAGGGCCAAGCTAGATTATCTTATGTTCTCTCAAGCCATTCTCTACTCCCTTATATCTTGATGTACTTTAGAATGGTCGTAAAGAACACAAGATAATATAGAGTGACCCTTGCAAGAGAATCTAGTTGGCCCTAGGACCAAGCTACCAAGAACAAATTACATCATCTTTGTTGGTAGTTTGGCCCTTGGGGGCCAAGCTAACATCACCTAAGAAACACCATCTGTGCGGGTAGATTGGTCCTAGGGCCAAGATGCCAGCAAAGATGATGTAGATTTTTTCATGGTAGCTTGGACCTAGGTGGCAAAGCTAGATTATCTTGTTCCCTCGAGCCATTCTCTACTCCCTTATATCTTGATGTACTTTAGAATGGCCCTAGGGAACACAAGATAATCTAGAGTGACCCTTTTAAGAGAATGTAGCTTGGACCTAAGGCAAAGCTACTAAGAACAAATCAAGATCATCTTTATCAGTATCTTGGCTCTAGGGCCAAGCTACCATCACCAGAGCAACACCATATTTGCTAGTAGATTAGTCCTAGGGCCTAGCTAGATTCTCTTATGTTTGGTAGCTTCTTATGTTCCCTAGGGCCATTCTCTCAAGATTGGATGGTAGAATGGCCCTTGGGCCCATCTCTCCATGTGCATGGTAAGAGTGACCCTTGTAAGAGAATCTAGCTTGGTCCTAGGGCCAAGATTCCATGAACAAATCTACATCCCCTTTGCTGGTAGCTTGGCCCTAGGGCCAAGCTATCATCAACTGAGCTACCCCATCTTTGCTGGTAAATTGGCCATAGGGCCACGCTGATGAGAGCAAAGATGATGTAGATTTTGTTCACGGTAGCTTGCCAAGCTAGATTCTCTTATGTGTGGTAGCTAGATTCTCCTCTATTCCTAGAGCCATTCTCTCAAGTATGCATGGTAGAATGGCCTTAGAGCCCAACTATGCATGTGCATGGAAAGAGTGACCCTTGCAAGACAATCTAGCCAGGGCCAAGCTACCAAGAACAAATCAACATCCTCTTTAATGGTATCTTAGCCCTAGGGCCAAGCTTGGCAAGATTTACCCTAAGACAATCTAGCTTGGCCCTAGGGCCAAGCTACCATGAACAAATCTACATCATCTTTGTTGCTGGTAGATTAGTCATAGGGCCAAGTTGTCTCATCAACAAACCAACATGATCTTTACTGGGGTAGATTAGACCTAGGGCCAAGCCTCTAACAAAGATGATATAGAGTTTTCCATGGTATCTTGCCCCTAGGTCCAAGCTACATTCTCTTGTCTGTGGTAGCTAGATTCTCTTAGGTTCCCTAGGGAAATTCTCTCAAGATTGCTTGGGAGATTGGCCCTTGGGCCCATCTCTACATATGTATAGCAAGGGTGACTCACCTATAAATAGACCCCCATTCCTTTGTATTTTCATCTTAGAGTAATTCTATGCTAGTGTAATTTTCAGTTTAGTGTATTTTTGTTATCTCTCTACCTTGCCTCTCCTTGTGAAGCTTTGGTGTTTCACCAAACCTCTTCTTCTCTTGGATATTACCCTCTTTCTTGGTGGCCAAGTCTCTTCCTTGAGGGCTACACAACTTTTGCAAGGTAAAGAATCAAGCAAACCAAGGGTAAGCCTAAACAATGAAGTTTATGCTCTCTTTTTTATGTTAATCTTCTTCCTAACCTCCCTCGTGCTTGGGAAGCTTTTTATTTTATGGGTTTCCTCTTAAAACCATGATTTTCTTGTTTTATGATGAATGTGCACGGCAAGAGTGACCCTTGCAAGAGAATCTAGCTTGGCCCTAGGGCCAAGCTACCAGCAACAAAGCAACACCATCTTTGATGGTAGATTTGTTCATGGTAGCTTGGACCTAGGGCCAAGCTAGATTCTCTTGTGTTCCCTAGAGCCATTCTCTGAAGATTGCATGATAGAATGGCCCTTGGGCCCATCTATGAATGTGCATGGTAAGAGTTACCCTTGCAAGAGATTCTAGCTTGGCCCTAGGACCAAAGCTACCTAGGGCCAAGCTTCCATGAACAAATATACATACTCTTTACTGGGATAGATACCATCAACAAAGCAACACCATCTTTGCTAGTAGATTGACCCTAGTGCCAAGTTGCCAGCAAAGATGATGTAGATTTATTCATGGTAGTGTCAAGGAGAATAGCTCTTGTTACTCACACAGCATGCACCTAGAGTATTGTACTGACATAGTAAGTAAACAAGAGGCCATGGGAGAAGAAAAGCATTACCTTATTGTCATTAGGGTGTAAGTGATTACCTTGATGAACTCCAAGAAGCTCTCTGATTATGTAGAATGTGTCTAGATCTCTCCAAACTCTCCTAGAAGGTGTCAATCTCTAGTGTAAGCTTTCTTGGACAATCCCCTCACAACTCCAAAGCCATGGTGGTGCACTCTTATAACCTGCAAGCTTACTCTCACACACACTAGCAAGAGTTGAGAACACAAGAAGCACAAGAGCTCTTGAAATTGCACAAGGGAAGTGTGTGTTCTCATTCCTTACATTGTTATTTATACAAAACTAATAAGTGACCGGGCACCCAAACCTGGGCGGCCATTGTGTAAAAAATGAGAACTATGTGTCTCTACACCTACTAGTGTACATGTGTATGTGATGCTAGCATTACACTGAGCTAAGAAATCCCTTGTTTACATTGTGATATGCTCATTTGAGCGGGAAAATTTCAAAAAATGTTACATGAGGTGTTGAAAAACCCACTCAGGCGGTTCAAAAATTACAAGTGACCCTTTTGAAATAACTTGATGAATGACAACCACATGCCTTACTTAGACGGCATTTGAAAAATATGTTGGTGGGCCTGCCTAAGCCAATTGCCTAGCTAACTGCCATTGGAAATGTGGTTAACATCTCCCTCTACTTGAAGTAGGTCCCATCCTTGGACCTATGCATGGAAAATCAAAGTCTGGGAAAATTTGAAGATCAGCCATACTGAAGAGATCATTGGGTTATTGTTGTAGAGGCCTCAGTGTTTCTGAATTAATGACTATGCTTTCTTAAGTATTGCAATAAATAGGTCTTATGAAGTATAAGAGCCTTGGAAGTTTTTTGAGATAACTGCATGATGTAGTAGTACATATTGGTTGTCTATGTTGAAATTGGTAAAGCCAAGAGTAAGTGCATATGTATGTGCATAGGTATAAACAAATAAGAGTGCCTAATGGATGCACTTGAAAAGTTCAAGTGCCTATATGCTTCATAGTAAAATGAACATGTTGTGCAAGAAGGCCAATTGAGAGGTAATCCAGTGATGGGTCGTATCTTGGGCCAGGAATATCTCTCCAAGATAGTGATGGGTCGTATCTTGGGCCAAGAATATCTCTCCAAGATTCCCCCATCCAAAATGTACATGGATGGCTTCTGATGTTGAGGCTTCTAGTCCTAAAGATAAAAGTACACAGTGAGTGTTGTATGTGTGTGTGTGTGTGTTTATATATATATATATATATATAATTTTTTGAATAGTTGAGTATACAACATACAGATATGTACAAGGAAATACCATGCATGAGGCCGTGTCTCAAGACTATTCCCTTGACCAAGAAATCTTAAGCAACATTAGACTCTTATATGCCAACACCTAGATTGGAGACACCTCTAGTATACGAGAAGATTTGGTAAGAAATTATAGATGCAATCATGGAAAGACTATGCTAGCGATTAGAAAATCAGCTAGCGACTTGACACGTGTGCAAGACTATGCCAATGGTTGGAAAACCAACTAGTGACTAGACTTGAACTCTTATGCTTACCACTTTTAGAGGTAGGCGACTCCAATTTACAAGAACTTATTGGTAGCATGCTGCCAATGTAAGTGCCTCAATTCCAAAGAGTATTGGGTTCTTCAGAAAGCTTTGTACCTTCTAGACAGAACTGGAACTTTTGATTGGAAAAATAATAATATCCCCCTTTCGGGGTGAGTTCCAATGGCCCTTTTCCAGTTTCTCACATTTGAAAATGGTGGTCAAAATCCTGTAGGCAAAAAACCCACAAGATGTCCCTCCCCTTGTCTAGACCCAGTACACCCCTCTACGAGTGTGTATACCCAAATTAATGTAATCATTACAGCTATAGAGGGTGGGTGGACAAGAATAGTTAGGATTTTTGAAGGGTTAAGAATTGTGAAATTAGCAGTGCAGGTATTCCATGTATAGTGACTTCCATACCCATGCGGTCTATAAGTCAGGAGTTTGTAACAAAATACAAGATTTTACATATTGTGGAAAATTTTGGAAAACTTTTGGCAGTCTCCTTTGTATTTTGGACAAATTTTCAATTTTGACTTGTCAAAGAAGCATAAATATGTAATAGATGAAAGAAACAGAGAAGGAAAAACTTACCCATTTGAAAAATAAAAAGATCACATACATACTAGAGGGTGAAGTTATATGATGAGTGGAAGCTCAGGTTTTACCAATCGCTCACTCTGATTTGGTGCAGTTTTACTTGATTTAAAACCAATAATTTTTACCAGTCCGAAGCCTCGTGGACGCAGGTGTCTAGACCATCAGTAATAATCAAAACAAAGTTGATAAGTATGCAGTCGTAGTTATCTACTAATACGCCCTTATCTTGGCCAAACTATAATAACTGTTGACTATTGAGCCTTAATCTTCTGACCTAGAACGCTTTGGTATGCATTGGTTTGCCACCAAACTTTGAATATAAGTCAGTAGGAGGCTGAGTGCTATTGTCTATACCCGAAAGAGGCATGGAAATGGAGGGTAGGTTGTGGATAAGATCATTAATTATCTTTAGGTCATTAGTTGATAATCCTTACCCTTGTCTTTCTGATTTTCTTGGCACAAATTTTCCTCTTTATTCCATGTATTTGGCTCCCATCGTTAAATAGTGGTTGATGGCTCTGGAACTTTCTTCCATATACCCATCCTTGACCTTGTGTGCTTTCACTATCTGCCAATGCTCTCCAAGTAATAGGGAACAGGTTCCCTGTTTGGATCCACTTTGCAGACTTAGTGGCCATAGATTAGCCAATAAAGTCTTTTTTGATGGTGGACAGAGGTGGGTTTTCTCTTCCTTCCAGACAGAGTTGGTTTGACTTGATAGCATGCGGGTTCCACTCATCATTTGTAGAGAGCTAATGGATTTTAGACTTGGGTACCCAAAAGGAGTTCTTAGTGTGTGTTGAGGTTGGACATTTTAGGGCTTTTTTGGCAACCCATTTGTATTTTTTGAACAGCAGGTGAGGACACCAAGTTTGAAACTGAGGAATATTTGCTATGGGTAGGCCATTCATTGTTGCTTAAAACTTGCCTTTCCTTGGGCAATAAGACTTCCCAGTCTAGTTCAAGTGTTGCTTCCTCATCTAAAGATTAGTTGTCTGAAAACCTTGCCCATTCAATGGGTGCACACGTATGGTACATTTTGGCATCCGAAACCTCATTCGACAAAGAGACAGTCTGATTGCCTAAGGGTAAGCCACGAATGTATGAGCTTTCCATTGAATGTCCAAGACATATTTGGCCATCCAATTTCTGCATAGTATGACTTCCTCTTTCATTTCCCCTACATTCATGACCTGAAAAATACCTTCCACAAGATCATTGTTGACATAATAAGACACATTTAACAAGCTGAGGCACTTTGGAGACACAACCATTGAACAAACTCAATGCAAGGACTGAATCTTGAAGTGTTGGTTTACCCATTCTAGCCTAGGTTTCATAAGACCAGAGGCTTAAATCAACTCCCGTGTCAAGTAAACATAATGAAGGATAGTGTGTTCATGGCATGGAATCCTAAGGGTAAGCCACGAATGTATGAGCTTTCCATTGAATGTCCAAGACATATCTGGCCATCCAATTTCTGCATAGTATGACTTCCTCTTTCATTTTTCCTGCATTCATGACCTGAAAAATACCTTCCACAAGATCATTGAATGTCCAAGACATATCTGGCCATCCAATTTTTGCATAGTATGACTTCCTCTTTCATTTTTCCTGCATTCATGACCTAAAAAATACCTTCCACAAGATCATTGTTGACATAATAAGACACATTTAACAGCTGAGGCACTTTGGAGACAACCATTGAACAAACTCAATGCAAGGAGGGACTGAATCTTTGAAGTGTTGGTTTACCCATTCTAGCCTAGGTTTCATAAGACCAGAGGCTTAAATCAACTCCCGTGTCAAGTAAACATAATGAAGGATAGTGTGTTCATGGCATGGAATCCTAAGTATACCCGTCCTAGTGGGATATAATCATCATTTTCCCAGTTGTGGTGGCTAGCCACATTGTAGTTTTGAATAGATAGCCTGTTAGATTGTTGTTCTCTTTTCTTGGCACAATCCCTAGCTTCCAGCCGAGTTAGCTTTTGTTTCTCTTTCTCCTCATGTGTCCTTAGTTTAGCTTCATGGATGGCTGTAAGCATGGTTTTTGTAAGTGGTCCATAAAACCTACGCAACTTGCTCCCATTTACATAGGATTCAAAAGGTACGCCATGTAAGGTTTCTAATCTAGCTAAGCCAAAATTAGTGAGTTCATAAATTTTAAATATACCCATGCCCAGCATCTTGAGTTTCCATTTGTTTCGTTTGACCATATACATTAGTACTAATTCACCTTCCTTGAAGTCTTTTTTACTCAAGTGGTTTTCAAACCATTTCTTTCTTCGAAGCTTTTCAACATAAAATCCATAAGCTACAAGAAGTCTAGTCTTGTCAAGGCGTTCTAATTGGAACAACCTCTTGGATATCTCATTTCCCTCAAGTTTTTCTAAAATTGCCACTCTTAAAGAGGACACAATATATTCCATAGGCATAACCACCTCCAATCCATACACCATATGAAAGGGAGTCATTCCAGTATCAGTCTTATAGGTCATTCTATAGGCCCAAAGAGCAAGAAGCTTTTGTTCCCAATCATTTCGTCATTCATTTACTATTTTGGTCAATATGGTGCATAAAGTATTGTTAGGACTTTCTACTTGCCCATTGGCTTGAGGATACTATGGCAAAGATTTTCCATGAACCACCATGAACTCAACCAGGAGAAAATTGATCACCTCATTGATGAAATGAGTTCCTCTATCACTTACAAGTTCTAGTGGATAGCCATATCGAGTTATGATATTTTCGCAAGAGATTGGCCCTAGGCCCACCATTCTGTCATCATGCAATTTTGAGAGATTGTCCCTAGGGAACACAAGATAATCTAGAGTGACCCTTACAATAGAATGTAGCTTGGCCCTAAGCTACCATAAACAATTGTCTTGAGTTACCAAGGGCCATTCTCTCAAGATTGCATGGTAGAATTTCCCTTTGGCCATTCTTGCAAGCAAAATGTACTTTAGAATGGCCCTAGGGCTAAGCTACCATGATCAAATCTACATCATCTTTGCTAGTAGATTGTGAAAAGATGTAGGGGAGAAGAGAGCTTGAGATCTTGCAAGCACACACACACTCACAAAACCCTAAAAGAGAACACACAAGGTGAGAGGCTGAAAATCTTCTTCTCCTTCACACAACACTCAACACACCATATACAAAGATAAGAGTACACACAATATGAAAGGTATCAACCAAATACATACTAGGGTTCTCTATAGTGTGAACCCAACTAAATGAGCTGGTGCTATAACTATGCCAATCTCTCTAGAATGGCTGTCACATAGCCTGTCATCCCACTGGCTGCATATCACCCATGATCTCACAGACCATGCCAGTGGTGTAAGTGTGGGGCCTATCCCCCAGGCAGCGGGTCATCAGTGTCCACCGCCTCACTAGATGAGCTTGATATCTCAACACTGCCCCTCGAGCTCAACTCTATCTCATGTACACCAAGCGAAGCCCTGAATCTGCGGAGCTTCTCTGTACCCAATGCTTTGGTGAAGATGTCAGCGACCTGATCCTGTGTGCTGACATAAACAAGGCCAATGTCTCCTACCAAAACCTTCTCTCTGACAAAATGGTAGTGGATCTCTATATGCTTCGTCTAAGCATGAAAAATTGGATTCTTGGCCAACTGTATACTGCTAATGTTGTCACAGAAAATGACAACTTGTCTATCCACTGATAGACCCAAATCTGCAAGTAGCTTTCTCAACCAAGCTACCTCACATGCTGCCATAGCAGCACCTCTGTACTCGGCCTCTATATTGGATAGAGCAACCGTAGGTTGCTTCTTGTTGCTGCTCCAAGTCACAACAGCACTCCCCAAAGAAAACATGAAGCCACTAGTAGATCTTCTGTCTGAGATATTACCAGCCCAATCAGCATCTGTGTACCCACCATGTACACATATCTCTGTCCCAGTTTCATAAAATAGTCCACAATGCAAAGTAGACCTCACATACCTCAATATGCATCTCAATGCATCCAAATGCGTCTTCCGAGGAACCTGCATAAACTGACTCACCAACCCAACAACATAGCTCAAATCTAGCCTTGTGATCATCATGTAGATTAAGCTTCCTACTATGCACCTATACATAATAGGATCCTCCAAAATCTCTCCTGAATCTACACTCAACTTGCCATTTTGATCCAATGGCACTGAGATAGGCTTACAGTAGCCTGTCATACCATACTTGGACAACATGTCCAAGCCATACTATCTCTGCAGTAATCCAATACCATGTGGTGACCTAATCATCTCAATGCCCAAGAAATATCTGAGCTCCCCCAGATCCTTCATCTCAAACTTTTATCTAAGCAAGATCTTTACATCAAAGATCTCTGCATCATGGTCCCCTGTAATGATCAGGTCATCTACATAGATGACAACAAGCACAACCCCTCTATCACTGTGTCTCACATATAGCGAGAAATCTACATTGGCTACATGAAAGCCAATAGTGACAAGATATTCAGAAATCTTGTCAGACCATGCTCTTGGTGCTTGTTTTAAGCCATACAAGGCTTTCTTCAACTTACAAACATGCTCGGGGTGACTCACATCCTCATAACCAGGTGGCTGCAACATATATTGTAACACCTCTTCCTGCAGCAAATCCCCATGCAAGAATGCATTCTTTACATCCATCTGATGTAAAGACCATTGCATTCTTTACATCCATCTGATGTAAATACAATTGCATTCTTTACATCCATCTGATGTAAAGACCATTGCTTTAACGCAGCCACCACTGCTATCACAACTCTCACTGTTGCCATCTTGGCAATTGGCTGAAAGTTTCCTCATAATCAATGCCATATATCTGCGCATATCCTTTGGCTACCAATCTAGCCTTGTACCTGCTTATGCTTCCATCATTGTTATGTTTTACTTTGTACACCCACTTGCATCCCCAATGGCTTTCTTGCCTTCAGGCAATTGCACTACATCCCAAGTCTCATTTCCATATAGTGCATCCATCTCCTCATCTATAGATTCTCCCAACACACATTTCCAACAACCTAATAAATGCATGTGGGCTCTACAACCTGTACAACTTTTGCCATGTATGCATAGTGATGTGCCACATAACCATCATAGGTAAACCTCTGCATAGGATTCTTCACTCTCCTAGATCTTCGCAGCTTTGCATTCATAGCTTCCATAGCCTTCTTTACACTAGGTGTTCTCATAGCTGGTATCCCAAGATCCTCTTCAAGGCTCATCTCTGAGCCACTAGACTCTCCATCAACATGAGAATGCCCTATAGAAATTTCAGGCATACTAAGGGGCTCAACCACTTTCTCTTTGCCTTTATGTGCAGGACTAGTATTATGATGCATCCTGCCACTCCATGGTCTATCAACTGAACCACTAGATGAGGACTCTCCTAGTCCACTCAAAGATTGTGATTGCTGACTTGCATTCTGTGCAACCACATTTCCACTCACATCAGTCCCAACAGCTTCTTTTTTAGCAGCATACCAGCTGCTCATCTCATCAAAAACAACATCCCTTCTTACCCTCAACTCACGTGTGGCAGGGTTATAACACCTGTATCCCTTTTGCTCAAGGGAATACCCAATAAACACACATTTTTCAGCTTTTGGATCCAGCTTAGTTCTCAGCTCATCTGGCACATGCACATATGCAATGCATCCAAACACTTTCAGATGAGACAAATCAGGTTTTCTACCAGAAATCCTCTCCTCTGGAGTTACATCATGTATGGCTGTAGTTGGAGTCCTGTTCATGATATAAACTGCTGTAGAAACAGCCTCAGCCCAATAGCTATGCATCATATTCTTCTCTCCCATCAATGCTCGTGCAATCTCAGCAATGTGCCTGTTTTTCTGCTCACAACAACTCCATTTTGCTGCGGAGTGTATCTGCATGTAAACTATCTCCGAATACCATTCTTCTTCAAAAATTCAGAGAACTCATTTGGAGAAGTACATCTAACCTTAGGCACTTTACATATTTCCCTGTTTGCTTTTCAACCATAACTCTGAAATTCTGAAAATAAGTGAACACCTCACCCTTCTCCTTCATGAAGTATACCCACACTTTCCTTGTGTGGTCATCAATAAATGTCACATAACACCTATAGCCTCCCATAGACATGGTCTTCGTAGGACCCCATACATCTGAATGCACAACATCTAGTGCATTTTTGCTCACATTTCTGTCACGTGGAAATACATGCTTTGTTTGCTTTCCAAATTGGCATGCTTCACATATTTTCTGCATGCCTTCAACTTAAACTTTGGCAGTCCTGTCACAATTCCTTTAGTCTGCATAGACTTCATTCTCTACACATTCATATGTCCAATTCTTTGATGCCAAATGTCTGTGTCTGCAATAATTCCTGAACCATTTGCAAACATCGCAGCACTCACTTCAGGCATGTTTGCATTCAATGTAAACATTCTGCCCACTCTGTTGCCTTTTGCAACCAACCTGCACTTGTCTTTAAAGTCTTCAACATAACAACCCATCAGGGTTAAACTGAACCTGCAAACCCTGCCCACTCTGTTGCCTTTTGCAACCAACCTGCACTTGTCTTTAAAGTCTTCAACATAACAACCATTAGGGTTAAACTGAACCTGCAAACCCTGCTCAATCATCTGGTGGCCAATTGAAACCAGATTCTTTGTTATGTTCGGAACATGAAGTACATCTGCAAGGTACTTCACTTTGCCATCCTACATAGATAATGGCACATCTCCAACATGGGCAATTGGATGAGCAGTGTCATCCCCTGTTTCCACAAAACCTGGTCTTTCAAGGTTTTTCATCTCCTTGAACCACTCCCCATGACTTGTCATGTGGTTCGAAGCACCTGAAACAACATACCATACATCATCTTTATGTGCTGCTTCAACATTATCAGACATGGCATTAACGATATGCTGCATAACAAACAACCTTTCATTATCCTCATTGTTTCTGCTCGAGGATGCATAGTTGTTTTGCTGCAATTTTCCATTTTGCATGTCAGCCTGCTTCTTATAACAATCTGCCTGCACAGGTCCAGGCTTACCCACAATAAAAGCATCCACATGTATCATTATACTACCTTTGCCAATTTCCACGACCTCTTTGACTCCCCCTGCCTCTGAATTGGCCTCTTCCACCTGCGTGTTGTTGTTGTTGTGAATTCTGGGACTGTTGTTGTTGCTACTGCTAGCCATAATTCTGATTACCTGTTCGGCCACCTCCTTGGCCGCATCCACGGCCTCCTCTACCTCGTCCTCTTCCTGAACTTGTGTAGAAGGCCTATTGCTCTGAACTGTTTTTGTTTTGTGAAGGCTGTTGGTCTTCACCCAAGCTCTTCTCTTCTATAATCAACATAGACACCAAATCTGTGAAATTGGGAATGTTTTCCCGAGTCTGAATAGACGTCTTGAATGCCTTGTATTGTGGCTCAAGACCACGTAGACAGACTTCCACCTTATCATCATCATCTACTGAAATGCCAATAGATGCAAGGGATTCCACAATACCCTTGATCTTCAATGCATAGTCATTCACAGACATACTCTTTTTCTCCAGAGTATGAAGTTCATTCTTCAACTGTATCTTTCGTGCCTTGGTATTCGTTTCATAGAGTCCCACGCCTCCTTAGGTGACTTGGCATCCTGTATGTGCCTAATCATGGTGTCCTGTATACTGATAGTAGAGAGCCAATACATAACTTTTCTGGCTCCTTGGTTCCAATCCTTGAACTCTTTCACATCTACAGCAGTCGGATTGATCTCCCGTATCTCCGGTGCCTCTTCATGCTCACCTTCTATGTAGTCCCAGTAACCCTTTCCCATCAGGAAATTTGTCAACCTGAACCTCCAAGCATAGAAGTTATTCTTATCAAGCTTCTCACCAACAATCTGGTTTATGCCATCATTTGACATCTTGCCAGACACACAAATTTACTAAAAACAGCATTCTGGTTTGTCCTGCACAAACTGCTGTATTTTCTGCAGCGGTACTGTACTACACTCAAATGTCACAACTAGTGACCTCAATGTACATACATACACTCAATGACAACTGTTGACCTCCTTGCAGCACACACAATGTCTGCACAACCAATCTGTCTTCCTACATTTCTTAAAATAGAGTTTTGCAGAGAATCGATGACTTACCCGTCGCAACACTCGAAATCGCCTGCTTTCTAAAAAACAAAGGTCCTAACGCGCCCAAAATGCGTTTTTGGCCCATAAAACTCTGTTCGATCTATCTGATAGGACGTAACAGTTGCCCTATAGCTTTACTCCCGCGAAGAAAGCTCCTCAATCAGAGATCGTTTGCCGGTGCCTCTCGTAGACCTCCCGACAATAAGGGTGTAGTCGCCAACACAAACAGGGAAGAGTAGATGAAGCTCTTACCCTCGTATGGCCCGAGGGCCATTCTTCTATGCAAAATGAGCTTTAAAATTGACCCAATGGACCATTCTAACTTGTACCAATAGTCGAAACAAGGTTACATAATGGTTCTAGGGGCATTCTTCAATGCATAATGTGCTAAAGAATGCCCTTAGGGGCATTCTTTCTAACATATTTTGCATAGTAGAATGGCGCTAGAATGGTCCCAAGGCTGTTCTACCATGCATTGGAACCATTTTAGCATGCACCAATAGTTGGAAGAAGGGGTTATAGAATGGACCCATGGCTATTTTATAACCCCACTCCCATTTTGTCAACCACTAGTAAATTTTAGAATTTTCCTAGGGCCATTCTATCATGCAATCTTGAGAGAATGGCCCTAGGGAGCACAAGATAATCTAGAGTGACCCTTACAAGAGAATCTAGCTTGGCCCTAAGCTACCATGAACAATTCTCTTATGTTCCCTAAGGCCATTCTCTCAAGATTGCATGGTATAATATCCCTTGGTCCATTCTTGCACGCAAAATGTACTTTAGAATGGCCAAGCTACCATGAACAAATCTACATCATATGTGCTGGTAGGTTGGTCATAGGACTGAGCTACCATCAACAAAGTAACACCATCTTTGATAGTAGATTGGCCTTAGGACCAAGCTACCAGAAACTTGATGTAGATTTCTTGATGGTATCTTGGCCCTAGGGCCAATCTACCAGCAAAATTGATGTAGATTTGTTGATGGTAGCTTGGCCCTAGGGCCAATCTAAATTCTCTTGTGTGTAGTAGCTTGGTCCAAGTGTCACTCTAGATTCTCTTGTGTGTAGTAGCTTTGTCCAAGTGTCACTCTAGATTCTCTTGTGTGTAGTAGCTTTGTCCAAGTGTCACTCTAGATTCTCTTGTGTTCCTTTGGGCCATTTTCTTAAGATTTCATGGTAGAATGACCCTAGGTCTATTCATGCAAGAACAATGTACTTAGAATGGCCTACAGCTATTCTACCTACACAATGTGCTTGAGAATGGCCCTAGGGCAATTCTCCACTCCCTTGTAACAACAATTGGTAAATTTTAGAATGGGTCCTTGGGTCAATCCTTACATGTGTTTGCATAAATTTTAGAATTTTCCTTGGGCCAATCTCTTGCGAGAATGGCCCTATGGCCATTCTATCATGCAATCTTGAGAGAATGGCCCTAGGGAACACAAGAGAATCTAGAGTGACCCTTGCAAGAGAATCTAGCTTGGCCTAGGGCCAAAAGCTACCATGAACAAATATACATCATCTTTGTTGTTTGGTAGATTGGTCATAGGGCTAAGCTACTATCAACTAAGCAACACCATCTTTGCTGGTAGATTGGCCTTAGGGCCAAGATACCAAGAAGATTGATGTAGATTTATTGATGGTAGCTTGGCCCTAGGGCCAAGCTAGATTCTAGCATGTGTGTGCTAGCTTGGTCCAAGGGTCACTCTAGATTATCTTGTGTTCCCTTGGGCCATTCTGTGAGATCCCTCCGCGCACCCCCTCCACGCACCGGATTCCCAGTAGCTGATAGCGGAAGCAGCCCCCTCATGCGTGGGGCAGGGTTTCTCACTCGGGGCCTCACCCACGAATGTTCGGGCACGAGACTAGGCTGGTGGTCACTCCAAAAACCGAAACCGGGAAAAATTCCCATGCCCCAAAGCGGGGACGATTCCACCTTTTTGAATTTTTCTTAACGAGTTTTCTAACAAGATCAAAATCTAAACTATCCTCTACCTGAATAAACCAGATAGAAGGAACTATCACTAATATAATTTGATCATCTGAGCAATTCAACGCTTTTTCCTAATCAAGATTAGGCACAGCCGTTGATCCACTCAATCGAGAATTTTATCAGGGAATTAACTATCTTCTCGAATCCTAGCGTAATCCTAAGATTTTTCAGTTTGATTATTAAAACTCCATTGATTCCAGCCTAACCCCATCCGGCCCATGGGTTAGCCACCACCCTGCCACTGGAATCGGTAGATCCAAACAAGTACTCACCCACCCATAATTGAAATGCCTTTCTTAACTTTAGCTTTAGAAAATAGATACGCACACACTTTTCTTAAAAAAATCCATTGACAAACAATTTACTGGTTACACATGTCATACTTCAAAATTTCCATTGAGTCTTTGTTTCTCATAAAACAGTATCACTCTGGACTCTCCGTTGAGACCAGCGAGTCAACAACGAGATCCAGTGTGATAGATTATAATACATTGGTCTGTCATACAATATCTTCCTCGACATACGTATGGGTTTCCTCGACACCGCGAGCCCGTGCATCGCCTAGTCAGAACCCTTTAGGGTTGTCCTTAGGTGTCCTGGCACTTCACTCAAGGACCGCTTCATCGGCCCTCACCCATCGTACCAAAAGCGCACCATTTTAACCATACCGAGGCTGGTCAAGACCTCGGCAGGCTTTGCCGTGTGACCTGTCCCTTGAACACTCCCCGCTAGCTGTTGCAACCGAACTTCCCTTAGATAAACATATATGCCAAATGCTCCCTCCAGCATTCTGGCGTAAGACAGTCTTTTAAGAAAACAGGGTTTCTATGCAAGTTTTCAGTTTTGATTTTGTTTGAAAACCATGAATGATCTTAAATCCATATCTCAATACTTCTAGATCCAGGTCTGAATTCCAAACAGAATTCCTCGAATTCTATTAACTTGATCCTCAGATCAAAATCAAAAGTCTTAACTTAGTTTCAGATTCGATGGGGGATTTGAGTACATCGTCATTGATTGAAACTGACGAAGGAATTAGGTCTTGGTCAATAGTCTGAATCAGAGTTTGGGTCTGGAAAGGTTCTTCCTAAACTATCTTTCTCGAAAGGTACTATTTCAATTTCTCTTTTTCTAAATTTCATTCGACGAATATTTGCTTACAGGTTTTTAAAACATGAATTTCTTATGAGGAATAAAATAGTCATTTATCTCGATCTCCGACTTCGATAGTTTTATTGAATTTTCTCATTACCATCTTAGTGAATATGAAACGGTAGCATTTCTTCTCACAGATTATCTACTTATTCATTTTTTTAATTTTTGTGAAAATTAAATAGAGGATTAAGGAGAACCCTTATTTAATTATAAAGATTCTATATGCATCTAATTATGCATAAAATCCGATTCTGATGAAAGTCACACTTTTATCATCATAAAAAATCATTTATGGTGAAAATCACTCTTTTAATAAAAAAATATCTTCTATACACCCATTTATGCATAAAAACCATTTATGATGAAAATCACACTTTTAATCTAAAAAATATCTTTTATGCACCCATTTATGCATAAAAACCATTTATGATGAAAATCACACTTTTAATATTAAAAATTATCTTTTATGCACCTATTCATGCATAAAAACCATTTATGATCACACTTTTAATATAAAAAAATATCTCTTATGCACCCATTTATGCATAAAAACCATTTATGATGAAAATCACTCTTTTAATATTAAAAAAATCTTTTATGCAACCATTTATGCATAAAAAATCATTTATGATGAAAGTAACACTTTTATAATAAAAAATAATCTTTTATGCATACTTCTATGCATGAAAATCAAATATGATAAAAGTAACACTTTTATAATAAAAATAATAATCTTTTATGCATACTTCTATGCATGAAAATCAAATATTATAAAAGTAACACTTTTATAATAAAAATAATAATCTTTTATGCATAATTCTATGCATGAAAATCAAATATGATAAAAGTAACACTTTTATAATAAAAAAATAATCTTTTATGCATACTTCTATGCATGAAAATCAAATATGATAAAAGTAACACTTTTATAATAAAAAAATAATCTTTTATGCATACTTCTATGCTTGAAAATCAAATATGATAAGAGTAACACTTTTATAAAAAACAAATCTTCTTTTATGCATACTTTTATGCATGAAAATCAAATATGATAAGAGTAACAATTTTATAATAAAAAATAATCTTTTATGCATACTTCTATGCATGAAAATCAAATATGATAAAAGTAACACTTTTATATTAAAAAATTAATCTTTTATGCATACTTCTATGCATAAAAATCAAATATGATAAAAGTAACACTTTTATAATAAAAATAATAATCTTTTATGCATACTTTTATGCATAAAAATCAAATATGATAAGAGTAACACTTTTATAATAAAGAATAATCTTTTATGCATACTTCTATGCATGAAAATCAAATATGATAAAACTAACACTTTTATAATAAAAAAATAATCTTTTATGCATACTTTTATGCATAAAAATCAAATATGATAAGAGTAACACTTTTATAATAATAAAAAATCTTTTTATGCATACTTCTATGCATGAAAATCAAATATGATAAAAGTAACACTTTTATAATTAAAAAAATAATCTTTTATGCATACTTTTATGCATAAAAATCAAATATGATAAGAGTAACACTTTTATAATAAAAAATAATCTTTTATGCATACTTCTATGCATGAAAATCAAATATAATAAAAGTAACACTTTTATAATTAAAAAAATAATCTTTTATGCATAGAAATCAAATATGATAAGAGTAACACTTTTATAATAAAAAATAATCTTTTATGCATATTTCTATGCATGAAAATCAAATATGATAAAAGTAACACTTTTATAATAATTAAAAAATAATAATCTTTTATGCATACTTTTATGCATAAAAATCAAATATGATAAAAGTAACACTTTTATAATTAAAAAATAATCTTTTATGCATACTTTTATGCATAAAAATCAATAATAATGAAAGTAATACTTTTATAATAAAACTAAATTTCTTTTATATAAATAATCAAAATGCATCTTCTATGCATGAAAATGACACTTTAGAATATAGAAATCATAAGGATTACTCTTTAAGAATAATGAAAGATAATACTTATTTTCAAATTTTTGAAAAATTTCGCCATAACCTCCTTTGTATGGCTGACCATTTTTCAATTTTAAGTCTCTAAAATTAATTAGAAATGCATCAAGAGTATTTAAATCATTCTAAAGTAACATTTTTCTACTTATTTAAGAGAAACATTATGAAAAACTTGATTTTATTCATTAATCATTCACCTAGGATAAAGAATGGTTGGATTTACTAGAGAAGAGAGGGGAATGCCTTTTTGTAATGAGGCATAACATCGTTTGCAATTTTAGAGAAGACAAAAAGCATAAAAAACCATAAAAACCATAAAATAAATAGAAAAGAGAAGAATCACCAACTTACTAATGAATTTGAGAGCTTTCCTTTGGCTTGATGGTTTGAGGGTTCAACTCTTGTTTGAGACAAGAGTGGCCACCAATCTTGTAGAAGAAGGAAGGTCAAAAACTAATTAATTATGAATACAATTCACTGTTTTTGGCACTTGGGAGAGGCAGGATAACAATGTAAAACACTATTTTAGTTTCAAAAAACGGGAGGGCTTCTATTTATAGGAAAAAGTGAGCTTCTAACCAAGCCAACCGATTCTAGAATTTTCCAGATCAGTTTGGTCAATTTTTTACCATTTTTAGGTTAGTTTTGCTCACTTTTTGGATCTAGTTGAAACAGGAGAGAGGAGAGATAAAAATATCTCATTATGTGGGAGTTTAAAACTCATTCAAGCATGTGAAATAGGCGCCTCCTTCATGAGGGGAATTGCCCCATGCAGAGGTGTCAAAAATGCATCATTACTTCTAAATATCTTCCTTTTTTAACTATTAACCTTGTCCTTAGTCAACTCTTCATCTTATGTGAGTATTTACTCATTTTTGGGAGATTTTTCTTTTATTTCTTCATTTATCTCCTCCCTACATTTGGATGAATCTTATTGGTCCATAGGAACCTTAATTTAAAATTTCGAAAAAATCTTCACCCCCAGAATAATGCCTCTCTTGAACAAATTATACTTAATTTCTAATGCACCTTCTAAAAATCTTTTTGAACTTCTGTTTCAGGGGAACTTATTTTAATAAGATGAGATATTTTTCTATCCAAAAATATTTAAAAACTGAATTACCACTCTCTAGAAGATTTTCTCTCTCTAGGCCAAAACTGGTAAAAACAAGATCTTTTATATTTCTGAAGAGGGATTTGATTACAAGGGAAGATGCTGGACATCTTGAGAGGCTGGGAAGGAATCTTACATTCTCTCCCACTTGAAAAACGCGAGATGCCCTCATCTCGCAAACTGGGGATAATCATGCTTAGTGAGTTGATGCAAGATAGGATTCTTTGCCAAAGATTCAGCTGATGTATTGTCACAAAAGATAGGAGTGGGATCAAAAGATCCATAAAAACCAAGTTCTTGCAAGCATCTCTTTAACCATATAGCTTCACAAGCTGAGGTAGTCAAAGCTTTGTATTCAGCCTCTGTAGATGACAGACTAACAGTATTTTGTTTCTTGGAACACCAAGAAATTGCTCCATTTCCAAGAAAGAAAGCACTACCACTAATGCTCTTTCTAGAAACCAAGTCTGCAGCATAATCAGAGTCACTAAAACCATGTAAATTTAGCTTATCACCTACATATAATACCCCAATGTTGAGTACCTTTCAAGTATCGTAGAATTCTTTTGCATGCAACCCAATGAGACATTTTTGGGCTTTGCATAAACTGAGCAAGTGAATTTACAGCAAAACAAATATCAGGTCGTGTGATAGTTAAGTAAATGAGAGAACCAATGAGCTGTCTATACACTGTAGCATCACAAAGAACACCATTTTCATCCTTCGTAAGCTTGAGGGATGATTCCATGGGTGTAGAAATAGCTTTGGAGTTAGTCATACCATATCTTTCAAGGATGGATTGAAGATATTTTTGTTGTGAAATGAATATGTCACCTGACTTCATTCAATTGATTTCAAGACCAAGAACATAATGCAAGTATCCACCCCAAGGTCTTTCATTTCAAACTCATGAGAGAGTTTGGACTTCACATCCACCACCAAAGCATCATTGCTTCCTGTCAAAATCAAATCATCCACATAAAGTAAAACAACAACAATATCATCCCCTCTAATCTTGTAGTAGAGAGTATGGTCAGCATTACTCTTGGAAAATCCTTGAGATTTGAGGTGGTTATCTATTCTTTCATACCAAGCTCGTGGAGCTTGCTTTAGTCCATACAAGCTCTTTTTCAGCTTGCATACCAAATGCTCTTGACTTGCAACAACATATCCCTCTGGTTGCTTCATATAGACTTCTTCCTCAAGTTGCCCATTGAGAAAGGCATTGTTGACATCCATTTGCCATAATTTCCATTTGTGAAGAGCAGCCAAAGAGAGCAACAACCTAATGGAGCTCATCTTGGCTACAGGAGCATATGTCTCTTCATAATCAATACCATATTCTTGAGCAAAACCTTTAGTAACCAGCCTTGCTTTATGCCTATCAATGTGACCTTCCTTATTAAATTTCAGCTTGTAGATTCATTTACAACCAATTGCTTGTTTGTTGGGTGGGAGTTGACACAAATCCCAAGTGTCATTCTTATGTAAGGCATTCATCTCCTTATCCATAGCATCCGTCCATTCCTTTTTACCACATGCATCCGTATATGTAGTAGGTTCATCATGCTGCAAAACTGATGAAAGAAAAGCAAAATTGCATTGCTCAAAATCTGATTTATTACCTCTATGATAGGTCAATCTTTGGGGTTTCCTTCTATATCCCTTGTAGACCTCCTTAAAGCTGCTTGATGCTCTTCATCTTCTTCCTCCAATTCTTCAATAGTAACATCTTCTATAGAACCTGGCACTTGTGCTTTGATAGATGTGGAAGAAGATGCATCCAAATCTGAAAACTGAGCTAATTTCCAGCTTGCATTCTCATCAAATATGACATCTCTTGAGACAAAAGTTTCTCTCTTGATTGGATCATAAAGCTTGTAGGCTTTACTCACACTACTATATCCAACAAATACACATTTTATTGATTTATCACATCAAGTTTCTTCCTTTTTGCATCAGGAATATGAGCAAAAGCTAAACATCCAAACACTCTTAAATGATATACCTGAGGCTTGGTTCCATAGAATGCTTCATATGGTGTAATGCCTTTCAACACTTCTGTAGGTGACCGGTTCATCAAGTAGCAAGCAGTATTGACTGCTTCAGCTCAATAGTAATTAGCAAGTTGCTTATCCTTTAACATACATCTTGCTGCCTCAAACAGTGTTCGATTCTTCCTCTCTGCCACACCATTTTGCTGAGGTGTGTGGCTGCAAGAAAGCTGCCTTCGTATCCCATGTTGTAGAAGGTACTTGCTGAATTCATTTGATAAGAACTCCCCTCCATTATCAGATCTTAGAAGCTTGATTCTTCTACCTATCATAGTCTCAACCATGATATGAAAATGCTTGAAAATATCAAATACTTCATCCTTTGATTTCATGAAGAATACCCAAGTATATCTGGAAAAATCATCAATGAAACTAACATAGTATGTATGTCCACCTATTGAAGGTGTATGGCCTGATTCACATACATCTACATGAATGAGATCAAGGATCCCTCTTGATTTAGTTGTACTTCTTGAGAATCTAGTTCTTGATTGCTTTCTAATGCAACATGCCTCACACACTTTGCCAATCCTTTTCAAGTGTCCATACCTTTTATGCCATAGTTTGGTAGGAGAAAGAGAAGCTAATCTTTCATCTTGTATGGCTGCAAATGCTGAAGGTGATCCATCAAGTTTGAAGAGTTCTCCATGCTCCAACAGCAACCAATTGTTGATGTAGATCTTTCACTCTTTTGATGAAGTCTGTAGCAGTCTCTCCTTTATTCCTCTTTGTATTGGTAAGCTCCGATCTCAAAGCAATTTGCCTTGACGTACTCTTTGACTCATAGATGTTCTTCAAGGTCTCCCAAGCTTTCTTAGGAGTCTTCCCATCCATTAGATGGCTGAGAATATCATCCTTGACACTCAGTTTCATCATATGGACTGCAAACATGGCCTTCTTGTCCCATTTTGCCAATGCTTCCTCATCAGCTTCATCATCATCAGCTTCATCCGGTCTATCCATAGAAACTATCTCCCAACAATCTTGAAAGAATAGGAGTGATTTCATCTTCACTTTCCAAGTGGCATAGGTGGTTCCATTGAGCTTCTCAGCTCCCTCCAAGTGTAGACTGTGCAGACTAGTAGGTGCCATTCTCTGCTTCAAGCAAACAAAGCAATGAATGGGGATTTTCACTCTTCACACCAAGATCACGTAAGGCAAGACTCTAAGATGCCTGCTCTGATGCCATGAAAATAATTGGAGACGGAGAGGAAATGAGACATGTTCTCAATCAACAAGACAATTCCAATATGGAAGAAATAATACTGCACTTTTATTCAATGGAGTAGAGTAGCAATGACTACTACGTACAAATCATGGGCTAATCCCCAAACCCAAAACTAATACCAAGAGGCTCAATAAGCTCTGATATGTCAATGCATATAATAGCAAGAGTGTTGGCTACAATCAGTACCACACTACACTCTCAACACTACACAGTATTTGTGTGTCTCACTCTCCAATATGTCCAGGACTGCAAACTGTAACTGTAGAAGAACTGATGTATCTCACCCTTGTGAGTGAACCACGACCAATCCCTTTGTAGGTAGATGCTCCATAATATGGGAAACAATTATTCTTCATGCTCCATGAGCTTGAGGATCAATCTTCTTTAGTTATTGAGGTCGCCAAGTAGGTAGGTAGGTGCAGTCCAGAATTTTGCAGGTAGGTAGAAAGCTAAGTTGCAGGCTGTATATATCATTCTAGATATCTGATCTAGAAGATCCCAACAGTGAGGTTGTTGTCCATAAAAAGAGGAACAATTCATCTCTTAACTGCTCCAAAAGTTAACGGGTGGATTGAGAGATATTAATACTTCAAACCTGCATACAGCAAAGTTAGCATCCAAAATTTTTCTCCTTGATTGAAGGAGTCTCTTTCACCAACCATGCACACGTGATGTGTGCTATCAAAGGTACATCCAAAGTCAATTCTATGACCTTAGGCATGTACATTACAACATATCACCATCAAGGTATCAACCTTGACTTTGCTCAATCAACCTTTGTGAAGAGATTGTATTGAGCTTGCATACTTTAACAGAGAGAGATAAACATAAAAAGCATCCTAATTAAGCATAAATGTAAACTTTTCTTAATTATTCATTACAACTCTTAAGAAAAGATTCATTTGCATTATAAACACTTAATTTAGAAACTTCTCAAGCTTGAGAGGGGTTGAGAAGTGAAAACATTGAGAATAGCAGAGAAAAACCATGAAATTACACCTTACCTCTTGATTTTGCTTGCTTCTCTATCTTAGAAGAAGCCCCCAACCAATCAATTGGTTAGTGTGTCGAGAGGAAAGCTCCAAGGATGGTTGAAGAGAGAGAGAAACTCCAATCTCTCCAAAATGTAGAGGATTTTTAAGGGATAATAGAAAATATCATTATTTTAATGTAATACTGGCATGGTATAGTTCACAAATTTTTTTACAAAAGACTAAGGATCTATTTATAGGTGAGGGAGGTCGCTAACCAAGTCCAACTAGGTTCTAGAATTTTCTAGGTTCAGTTTGGCTGAATTTGGACAAGATTTAGACCTAGTTTGGCTCCCTTTTAATTTGGTTTGATCCAGGAGAGAGGAGAGATAAAAATATCACAATTTTTTTGAATTAAAACCTCATCCACATGTGTGAAATAGGCACCTACCTCAAAGTCTCCCCCCTCCTTATTACCAAGGTGTCAAAAATGTATCATTATTCCAAAATATCTCATTTTTTTTGTTATATCTCATAGTTTTTAACTAATAAACCTTGTACTCAATCAACCCTTCATCTTATGTGAGCATTTACTCAATTTTTGGGTATTTTCTTTTATTCTTTGGATTCATCTCATCCCAACACTTGGATTAATCCTATTGGTCCATAGGAACCTTAATTGGACCATAATCTAAAATTTTCAGAAAATCTTGACCCTTAGGCTAAGGTCCTTTATACATATTTTAATTAATTCCAAATGCACATTGGAAAGTTTTTTTTTGAATTTCTATTTCAGGGGAAACCATTTTAGACACTAGGAGGATTTTTATATCCAAAGATATCTCAATTTTGGATTACCTCTCTCTAGGCCAAAATAGGGTAAAACAAGATCTTTCTTTTATTTCAGAGAGGGGAATAATTACAAGAACAGAAGAGGAGGTTCTTACATCTTTACACCTAAAAATCTTGAGGGAGGAATCTTACAGGTTGGGGGCTTCACTTCTAGATAAAGAAGTAAGCCAAACCTAGAGGTAAGAAGGAATTTCATGGTTTTTGTTAATATTCTCAAATGATTTCACTTCTTAACCCCTCTGAAGCTTGAGAAGTTTCAAATTAGTTGTTTTTAATGCAAATCAAGCTTTCTCTAAAGAACTTTAATGATTAATCTCACAAAAAGTTAATCTTTATGCTTATTTAGAATGCTTTTTATGTATATCTCTCTCTCCCAAATGAATAGTCATTCCTATGGCTAATTCTTTAGAAAAAGAATGCTTCTCATTGAAAAATTCTTAATTCAAAACCAAACTCTAAGCTTGTTAAGCTAAAGGTTAAGAAAATAGTATTTTTATGCTTTTATGTTAATAAAATTATGGTAATTTATGATTTAATTCCATAATTTGGATTTAAATTTAAGGATAGTTCTTCTATCATAATTGTATTACAAGTCTTATTCTTTTTAGAAAAATTAAAAATTATCAGTAATAGCAGCGAAGCTATGATAAAAATTTTAGAAAATAATACATATCTTATTTTTATGCATAATTCTAAAAGAGGACTTCCTACCATATTCTAGGATTGGACATCCTATGCTAAAAGAATGATTTTCATCAAATTCATCGGAAATAAAATTTTAGTGTTTATGCATAAATAATTGATTAAAGAAAATATAAATTTTTGGTAAATTTATTTTTATGCAAAAAGAGGAATTCCCATGATATTTAAGAATCAAGTATTTAAATGGTAAAAGATGAATTTTTGGTAAATTTATTTTATGCAAAAAAAAAAGAAACTCCCATGATAATTGAGATCCAAGAAATTAAATGGTAAAAGAGGAATTTTTGGCATAATTCAAATTATGAGTATTTATCAAAAGTGAAATTTTGAGCATTATTAATTTTATTGAGAAATATGGGTAGAATTGATTTTTGTAAATCCCATGAATCTTTTACTCAAAATAATAATATTGAATATATTTCACTTAAGATATTTGAGAAAGAATATGAAAATATCCATCGAGAAAAAGTACCTTTAATTAGGCCAAGCAATTGGCAAAAACTTAGAAAAGTCTCATCGTCGGTATCGAAAGTAGAAAACAGTACTAAAAGTGAATGTGATAAGATGTGAATGTGATGTGAGGATATGTGAGTGGATGTGATGAGATGTGGATGAGATGTGATGTGATGTAAATGAATGTAGATGTGAATGTGATGAGATGTGATGTGATGTAAATGGATGTGGATGTGAATGTGATAAGATGTGAATGTGATGTGAGGAGATGTGAGTGGATGTGATAAGATGTGATGTGATGTAAATGGATGTGAATGTGATAACATGTGATGTAAATGGATGTAAATGTGATAAGATGTAGAATCGCCCTAGGGGCATACTCTCTAATGGCATGTTGGGGAAAGAGAATGGACGAAGACTTTTTTCTACCATGCACTAATAGTTGATATACGGTGTAATATAATGGTTCTAGGACCTTTCTACCAGGCACATTCTTTATATATTATTCTTGCATAGGGTAGAGAATGGCCCTTGTCCCCAGGGGAAGTTTTACATTCACATTTTGGCATTTGAGGGTACATAATGGTAGAAGTTTTTACATTCACAGTTTGGCATTTGAGGGTAGAGAAAGGCCTTTGGACCATTCTAACATGCTCTAGGGGTTATAGAATGGCCCGAGGGCACAATGAGCTTTATAATTGACCCAATGGAACATTCTAACGTGCACCAATAGTCAAAACAAGGTTACATAATGATCCTAGGGACATTCTTAAATGCACAATGTGCTAAAGAATGGCCCTAGGGGCATTCTTTCTAACATATTGTGCATAGTAGAATGGCCCTCGAATGGTTCCAAGGCCATTCTACTTTGCATAATCTTGATATTCCATGCATTGAAGGCATAGAGAGTGGCACTACGACCATTTTAATATGCACCAATAGTTGGAAGAAGGGGTTATAGAATGGCCCCAGGGCATTTCTAACATGACCATGGTTCCTTCATGCATAGGGAGCTTTGGGCTAGTTTACCATCCATAATGTGCTTTAGAATGGCCCTATGGCTATTCTTTATTGCACATTGTGCATGGTAGAACGGCCCTAGGGCCATGCTAAATCACATTGTGCTTGTAAGAATATCCCTACCATGCATAATCTAAACAATTTATGCATGCATAATCTAAGCAATTTATGCATGCATGAGTAGAGTATAGCCCTAAGAAAATTCTACCATTCACCTATTGGCACAAGAGGTATAGAATGTACTTTTTAATATGTTTTGATTTTGATTTGATAGCATTCGATTGCATGGCATTCATCATTGTATATCTTTAACGACACTTGGACTGCTTGTTTTTGTAGCCCCAAGCAATCAAATAGGTCTATTAAATGCATATGTGCACGATATGTGAGAAAGGATGATTCTCTTGGTACCCCCATCTTCCCTATTCCAATTGGTGAGATGTATGAGATAAATAGTGTAGCATTTATGGTCCATTCTCATCAACTATACAAGGACTTGGTCTTGGGCTATTTGAAAACACTCCTCTCACAAGGGGTGTAATTGTTCTCCACTACATAGGAGATAAGTATTGTCACGATGATTGGAAGGAGTTTTGCAAGGTGTATCCTAGGGCTTTGTAGCACTCATTTCAAGAGTATCCCAAGGTAGATAGTCTTGATGATATGGTGTATATTGTTGGTGATGTAGAGTATGGAAATGTGGCAGAATATATAAACAACTCTCATGGTGGCACAAAGATGAGACCAAATGTATGTTTCACTCTTGTCCCAGACTTACCACCTTGGTGTATAGTAGACATAAATGTCAATTCAGCTGAGTATGGCTACATATGTGTTAAAACCTTATGTGACATTCATGTTGAGCAGGAGCTATTTGCTGACTATGATTTTCTCTAACACTATGTACATTCTACATTGATAATTAAAAGAATAAATTATTGTCATATGTTATCATATTATTCTCTTTTATATGGTGTGTTTTACTATGGTTTCAAATGTAAATTATTTATTTCAAAGATATTTCTTTGAAAAAAATTAGAGGTGTGAGAAAAAAATTTGTTGATCATTTCTACATTCACATATAGAGAATGGTCCTAGGACCATTCTAGAACTAACTAGATGTTGGCACAAGAGGGTGGAGAATGTCCCTAGGGCCATTCTACAATCCACAATGTGATTTGGAATGGCCCTAGGGCCATTCTAAAGCACATCATGAATTGTTGAATGGTCCTAGGGCCATTCTTTCAACAAGCACATTGTATAGGTAGAATGGCCCCAAGGCCATTTTACCATTCACAATGTTGATGTTTTATGCATGCACATGTAGAGATTGGCTCTAAGACCATTTAAAATTCACCAAGAGTTGACACAAGAGAGTAGAGAATGTCCCTGGGGACATTTTTGGAAGCACAATGTGCTTTAGAATGTCCCTAAGGCCACTCCACCATGCACAATGAAAGAATGTTGGCCTAAGGCAACTCTAACATGCACAATGTGCTTGAAAGAATGGAACAAAGGACATTCTCTGCTCTCTTGTGCCAACTATTGATGAATTTTAGAATGGCCCTAGGGCCATTATATAACACATTGTGCTTGCAAGAATGGGCCTAGGGCCATTCTACCATGCACATTCTTGATGTTTTTTGCATGATCATGTAGAGAATGGCCTTGGGATCATTCAGTGCTTGACGTTTTATGTGGTGTTTAGATTTTTGTGATAATGAAGTTTCACTGGTGTTTTAATGTTGCAAATGATATGAACACTATAAAGATTTGAATTGAATATGATTATCTGATATTCACGATGAAAGATCAGTACTAATAAGCTTTAATGATATTCCTACAGATGAAAATGCTACTGAAGTTGTGGAGGAATCAATTAACAAGCGATAACGATGTTATGACTCACCCTAAACCTCCTTGAAACACATTCGACAAGAGATTACCTGGTGAACCGCAACTATCATGAGGATCTTTCCAATGGCCGAGATCGTAACTCTTGAGGTCTCCAAGCTCTACAACTCCTTGAGAAGCAGTTCCACTGTGCCTCCCACGAGCGTTATCACATTGCCACATTGCACTATGAGTACTCGTCCCTCCTCTCACCTCACTTCACTCACACACACTCACTAGCATGCATTAGGGAGAGATATTAGCAAGAGAATTAGCAAGACCAAGACTCAATTGCACAATGGGAGAGTATATTGTATTATGAGAGATGTTCACTTATATACATGGCCATAAGTGTTCACACTCACTTAAACTATGGCCGACCGGGCACTTTAGGCTCTTAAGAGACCTAATGGTATTACAATGACTACTCTCATAATATATCCATGAAGTACATCACTTAGGACTTCATCCTAACTTACTACCACACGCCATAAATACTTCATCACCCATTACAGGCACATGTCCAAGTTGTAGCTTTAGACACCATTGCTTCAAATCTTGAATGTATGACCCTTTGGTGTATCTATCTTGACTCCTTAATGTAAGATAATGGAGGTAGATCTTGTTAACCCTAGAATTGGGTTAACAAATGAGAGTTGTATAATACAAGACATGTCTAACAAATCAATGTTGATAGTGGTGTTGGATTTTAATGGATTGCTATTGAGTGTTGTATTCAACCCCATCAACCTTGCATCAATCCACTATGTATGGTCCAAATAGATATTTTACACTCCGATCTGGATGTATAAATTTTTTGGGGGGAATTACTGCCTGACTTAATGTAGCTTGATGATGTTGAGGATGTACGTAGATTGATTAACTCTAACAATTATGGCTAGCTCCTGGTGTCAAATGACCATGAATTTTTTAACCTTGTTAGTGGTGTTGTTGATTATTGGTTAAGAGTATAATGTGAAATGGTCACAATTAAGATTCAACATAGGTAGACTTCCTCTTTTTGCAAAGCAATCACATGACATTTTTGAGGGTAATGAAGAAGCAAATTAGGTTGATACTAGTGGGGTCGAAGATTGGTGCAAGGAGTATGCAAAACCTCAGCCGTAGTTCATCTCAACCCACAGAAGATGAAATACGAGATATCTTGCTAAAAGAATGTCCACACATTTCAAGCATGAAGGCACCATGATTGATTTCACTAGCTAAAAGGTTGGGTTACAAAGGAGGAACTAGCATGAAGGCTTAGTTTACGAAGGCATTGATTAATAAATTGATAAGAAATTATGGTCTCTTGAATATCAACAAAGATAGATTTTTATGCATAAAAGAATTTTTTTATTATAAAAGTGTTACTTTTATCATTATTGATTTTTATGCATAAAAGGATGCATAAAAGAAATTTTTTTATTATAAAAGTGTTACTTTTATCATTATTGATTTTTATGCATAAAAGAATTTTTATTATTATAAAGTGTTACTTTTATCATTATTGATTTTTATGCATAAAAGAATTTTTATTATTATAAAGTGTTACTTTTATCATTATTGATTTTTATGCATAAAATAATGCATAAAAGATTTTTTTAATTTATAAAAGTGTTACTTTTATCATTATTGATTTTTATGCATAAAATAATGCATAAAAGAAATTTTTTTATTATAAAAGTGTTACTTTTATCATTATTGATTTTTATGCATAAAAGAAATTTTTTATTATAAAACTGTTACTTTTATCATTATTGATTTTTATGCATAAAAGAAATTTTTTTATTATAAAAGTGTTACTTTTATCATTATTGATTTTTATGCATAAAAGGATGCATAAAAGAAATTTTTTCACAAAGGTACTACTCCATTTGAAAGTTCCACTGCAATAGACAATGGAATATAATATATATGATCGAGAGACAAAGTATGTAATGGATGTTTACTTGAAAGATGCTTGACAGAGATTCATACATAAGGACTACATGTCCATCATGATTCTCTATAATTGTGTACTCATTTGAGACCATGAACTCATTTAATGGATGTTTACTTGAAATATGCTTGATGGAGATTTCTACATATACATAAGGACTATATGTCCGCATGATTCTCTATAATTGTGTACTCATTTGAGGCCATGTACAACTTTGGACACATTCTAACATGTTCTACGTGTCTTATTTGCTTGCATTAGAGAATGGCCCTATGGCACTTGGACAGAACTTGTGTTTCACTAGAACACATTGCCCATGGTAGAATGGCCTTATGGCCATTCTCAAACCCCTTGCACTTTACAAGAAAAACAATGAGCATGGTAGAGTGTCCCTAGGGCCTTTATGATACATTCAAGAAAGAGTGTTCATGGTAGAATGGACCTAGGGTCATTCAATAATATGGCATGCATGATAGATCTAGAGTGGACCTAGTTGGGAGATTCTTAATATCCTATTATTAATATACTTATCTCACCTTTGATTTTTTAAGTGCTTGTTTCAAACCAAATCTTGTTTGTAATTCTCCTCTTACTAGCCTAAGAGATAAGTTCTATAAAAACATTGTTGATTTGAACATTTTTTAATACACAATTCTATAGATTGAGTAGCCTTTTTTTGAACTTCTTATTGGAAAAGAAGAAAAACCTTTAAAAACTCAAAAAATGGGCCAATCTAGGAATGAGATTTTTCCCATTTTAGAAATGAAATCAAACACATGCAAAGCAGCCTATCCAAGTACTATGTACTTGGATGCAAGGCAGCCTATCCAAGTACTATGTATTATGTACTTGGATGCAAGGCAGCCTATCCAAGTACTATGTACCACTAATAGGTAACACTTATACTAACACTTCAAGGCATTGAACTACAACCAAAAACTAAACATGGTCAATACCTTACTACATTAGAAGTTTGAAAAAGTAGTTTGTAAACACATATGTGTACTTGAGAATCTACCAAATGTGTTACCCATAGCATCTAACCACTTTGCAAGCGCTTCCTTCTTGACACACGTTGAATCATGACAGTGTTCGCTACGCGAGAAATTATTCGCCACACAAAACATGTGGTATGTGTGCAAACAAGGAGTAGGTAGTACATCTAAACAGTCTTGCTCAAATCCATAACTACAGAAACAACACCTGAAAATGATGCACAACACAAATGGAGTATGATTAAAGAACTAAACTATAAATCAAAATTCTTAAATTCATGGACTCTGGTGATGCACATTCAAACCTGTCAATGTGGACTGTAATGTCCTTTGAAGAATGTGCAGGATGTGCTAACACACTTGGCTACATAAGGCTCAAGCCACATTCAGTAAGAGATGTTGTCATTTCCTCCAAGTTACACGGGTGTATTCCTGCCCCATATACCTCCTCTTCAATATTCCTGCGTTCAACCTAAACAGTCTCCAAGGTTTCCTTTGCAGTCTGCAATGTAGCATCAAGTTGAATTAATGACTGATGATAGTCTTCTTTCACGACTTCATTGCTAACACACTAAATTTTTTGCAATATAAATGTGAAAAGATGCAGGGGAGAAGAGAGCTTGAGCTCTTTACAAGCACACACACACTCACACAAACCCTAGAAGAGAACACACAAGATGAGAGGCTGAAAATTGTTCTTCTTCTTCTTCAACAAAAGAGGTCTACAAAAAAGATAAAGTGACTAACACACATACTAGAGTATATACAAGCGGTCTATAATGTGAACACACTAAGTGGAGTGGATAGATGTGGACTAGTTGGAGTATTCTAGTTGTAGAATCTCTGGCAAAGATATGTCAATGCCAGCTACCAAACTCGCCAGTGATGTAAATGTCGAATGGTCACGCAGGTGCCTCGTGAGTACCAAGTCATATTGAGCTTGACATCTCAACACTCCCCCTCAAGCTCAACTCTAGCTTGTGATCTCCAAACATATCTTGAAATTTGTGGAGCTTCTTAGCTCACAAGGCCTTCGTGAAGATGTCAGTGACCTGATCCTATGTCTTGACATAGGCCAAGTCGATGTCGCCTGCCAAGACTCTCTCCCTGATGAAGTGGAAATGTACCTCAATGTGTTTCATTCGCGCATGGAAAACTGGGTTCCTGGCCAACTGTATACTACTAAGATTGTCACAATATATGACAACCTTTCTCTCCACATACAATCCCAAATTAGCAAGTAGCTTGCGTAACCAAGCTACCTCACACGCTGCCACCACAGCTCATATGTACTCGACAAGGCAACTGTGGGTTGCTTCTTGCTACTCCATGTCACAGCAACACTCCCCAATTAAAACATAAATCCGCTCATAGATCTCCTATATGAGATTCTACCATCCCAATCTGCATCTGTGTACCCACATAGCTCCAATGGTACACCTGCTACATAAAATAATACATAATCAACAATGGCCCTCAAATACCGAAGTGTGCATCGCACACTGTCAAGATGTGGTTTACGCGGAACCTACATAAATTGGCTCTCTAAGCCAATAGTGTAACTCAAATCTGGCCTGCTGATCGTGGACATAGATCAAGCTCCCTACAATGTTACTGTACATAGTGGGGTCCTCCAACACATAACCTGCATCCACACTAAGCTTTCCATTTTGATCTAATGACACCAAGATTGGCTTATAACCAGCCATCGCAACCATGTTTCCACTTACATCAGCCCCAACAATATCTTTTTCACAGTAGCATACCAACTACTCATCTCATTAAATACAACATCCCTGCTTACCCTCAATTCATGTGTAGCAAGATTATAACATCTATATCACTTTTTCTCAAGGGAATACCCAATAAACACACATTTTTCTGCCTTTGGATCTAGCTTAGTACGCAACTCATCTGGCACATGCACATATGCAATACATCCAAAAACTTTCAAGTGAGACAAATCAGATTTCTTGCCAATAAACTTCTCCTTTAGCGTTACATCATATATGGCTATAGTAGGAGTCTTGTTCATGATATAGACTGTTGTAGACATAGCCTCAGCCCAACAGCTATGCGGCATATTCTTCTCTACCATCAATGCTCATGCTATCTTTGCAATGTACTTGTTTTTCCACTCAGCAACTTCATTTTGATGTGGAGTGTATCTACATGTAAACTATCTTTGAATGCCATTCTTTTGCAAAGAAATCAGAGAACTCATTGGAGAAGTACTCTCCCCCTCCACCTGACCTATTTGTTTTTTAGCCATCACTCTAAAATTCTAAAAATGAGTGAAAACTCCACTGTTATCCTTCATGAAATACACCCACACTTTTCTCGTGTGATCATCTCAATGAATGTTACATAATATCTGCAGCCACCCATAGACATAGTCTTTGCAAGACCCCATACATTGGAATGCCTAACATCTAGTACATTCCTTCTCACATTTCTGTCATGTGAAAATAAATGTTTTGTCTGCTTTCTAAATTGACATGCCTCACATACTTTCTACATACCTTCAACCTTAAACTTAAGCAGCTATGTGACAATTTCTTTAGTCTGCATTGACTATATTCTTTGCACATTTATATGCCCAATCGTCTTGTGCCAAATGTATGTATCTGCAACAACTCCTGAACCATTTGTAAACATTGCAGCACTCACTTCAGGCATATTTACATTTAGTGTAAACATTCTTCCCACTCTGTTCCCTTTTTGAAACCAACCTGCACTTATCTTTAAAGCCTTTCACATAACAACCATCAGGGTTAAGACTTGCAAACCATGCTCAATCATCCAGCCAACAGAAACCAGATTCTTTGTAATGTTCGGAACATGGAGTACATATGCAAGGAACTTCACCTTACCATCCTACATAGAAAATGTCACATCTCCAACATGGGTAATCGGATGACCAGTGTCATCCCCTGTTTCAACAAAACCTAGTGTTTCAAGACTCTTCATTTCTTTGAACCACTCACTATGACTTGTCATATGGTTTGAAGCACCTGAATTAATATACCATACATCATCCTTACATGTTGCATAAAAAACAACCTCTCATTATCCTCATTATTTCTGATAGAGGACGCCTAGTTATTTTGCTGCACTTTTCCATTTTGCATGTCATTATGCTTCTTATAGCAATTTGCCTGCACATGTTCAGCCTTACCATAATAAAAATAGCTCCGTGTATCATTATGCTAACTTTGCCAATTACCACGACCTCTTTGACTCCCCCTACCTCTAAACTGGCCTCTTCCACTTGTGTGTTGTTGTTGTGAATCCTAGGACTGTTGCTACTCTACTGACCATAATTCTGATTACCTATTCGGCCACCACCTTAGCCATGTCCATGATGACCTCCTCTACCTTGTCCTCTACCTAAACTTGTATAGAAGGCATGCTGCTCTAAAGTGTTTTTGCTTTGTGAAGACTTTTGATCTTCTCCCAAATTCTTCTCTTCAATGATCAGCATTGACACCAAATCTGTAAAGTTGCAAAATTTCTCTCGAGTTTGAATGCCTTGTATTGTGGCCCAAGAGCACGCAGACATACTTCCACCTTATCATCATCATTAACAGAAACACCAATAGATACAAGGGATTCCATAATGCCCTTGATCTTCAAATCATAATCATTCACAACATGTTTTTCTTCTCCACAGTATGAAGCTCATTTTTCAATAGAATCTTTCATGCCTTGGTGTTAGTTTCATACAGCTTCACCAAGGTGTCCAATGCCTCCTTAGGTTACTTGGCATCCTATATATGCCCAATCATGGTGTCTCATATGCTAATAGAAAGCCATTACATGACTTTTCTTGCTCCTTAATTCCAATCTTTGTATTCTTTTACATCTGCAGCAGTTGGATTAATCTCTAGTATCGCTAGTGCCTCCTCATGTTCACCTTCAATGTAATCCCAATAGCCTTTTCCCATCAAGAAATTTGTTAATCTAAAACCTCCAGGCATGGAAGTTGTTCTTGTCAAGATTCTCCATAAGAATTTGGTTAATTCCATCATTTGACATCTTCTTTGCAACACAAACTCACAAAAAAACCAACACTCTCGTTTGACCTACACAAACTATTATATTCTTTGCAATGGTACTGTACTACACCCAAACTGTCACAAACCAATGACCTCAATTTTCATACATACACCCAATGGCAACTTTAAGACCTATTTACAGTAAAAACGGTGTCTGCACAACCAATCGCCCTTCTTGTAGTTCCAAAATAAGAGTTCTGCGGAGAGTCAAAACTTACCTGCAGTGCTCGTGAATGCCTGCGAACTAAAAAATGGAGGTCTAGATGCACCCAAAACGTATTTTTTGCCCAAAAAATGGAGGTCTAGATGCACCCGAAACGCATTTTTTGCCCAAAAATTTGTGTCCATTTATTATCCCACTATGAAGAAATCTCCTCAATTGGAATTCGTTTGCTGGTGCCTCCCGAAGAGCTCCCTACAAGGGTGTAGTAGCCAAGACAAAGGCGGAAGAGTAGATGAAGCTCTTACCCTCGTACCGCTTCCTATTCTTCTCTTGCCTGCCGCTCAGCTCTTAGCATGAACCATGCTCTAATACCATGAAAATATGCAAGGGAGAAGAGATCTTGAGATCTTGTAAGTACACACACACACACACGTAAACCCTAGAAGAGAACACACAAGATGAGAGGCTGAAAATTGTTCTTCTTCTTGTCTAACAAAAGAGATCTACAAAAAAGATAAAGTGACTAACACACAAACTAGAGTATACACAAGCGGTCCATAATGTGAACACACTAAGTGGAGTGGATAGGTGTGGACTAGTCGATGTAGTCCAGCTGTAGAATCTCTGGCAAAGATATGTTGGTGCCAGCTACCAAACCCGCCACAGTGATGTAAATGTCGAATGGTCACATAGACACCTCGTGAGTGTCAACTCATGTTGAGCTTGACATCTCAACAAAATGCACGGGTGCTATCATGGACATATACTTCTCTCTATGTTGCTCTCTCTTTCACTTGTATTCTTTCCAAATCTGCAACCAAAGAGAGTCTCCTAGATTCTACATCACTACGCCACATGGACACCATCTACAATTGCTCCTCAGTGACTTGTATTGTAGGTAGTTGGTAATGCACATTATGTTAACATCTAACTCTTCCTTCATCCTTGTCCCACTAAAAAAGTCTTGACGTCATTCCAACCTGTTCTCCTGGAAGTCTTCCCACTTTACCACAACTCCATGTTTGTGGGCTACAAAGGCACATGCTAAAACTAACCCCGCCTCATTGTTAACAACATCTCTTGTACCATAAATATAATGGTGCATCTATAAGAACTCGGGTACATAAGTATCCTTCATATTTTTAGTATGAAAACCCCTCCTACTATCTCGTTTGATCTTACCCCAGACATTTGTCATCCACTCCTGTAACTTCACATGGTTTGTGTACTTGGCACCTCGAAAGCACTAGAAGTCAAATGCCCCTATGCCTATGTACTGTATTAGAAATTCTCCAACGGCTTGTGTTTGGGATTTCTTGCCACAAAAATTCTTTGGAGATGAAATTTAAAGAGAGTGCAACACCTACACTAGAAAATACAACATTTGTAATTAGCTTCTGTTTGCGAACAAAATGTGACCTCTCTATTTCTAAAATCACCTATGAGACTGCATCTAATTGGTATGTAGCGTCACAGAAGATGCTGACATGGGAAAAAACATTCTGATGAGATTGCTAATTCATGTTTTAGTTCACATAAAACATTTAGTGTGAGCTCTTGGAAAAAAAATGTGGCCTCTCTCTCTCTCTCTCTAAAATCACCTATGCAAGTGCTAACATGGGAAAAATAGATTTTCTTCTTCTTCTTCTTCTTCTTCTTCTTCTTCTTCTTCTTCTTCTTCTTCTCTCTCTCTCTCTCTCTCTCTCTCTCTCTCTCTCTCTCTCTCTCTCTCCAATTAGTGTTTCAATTCATTAGACTATTTTCCATGCTTGAGTGCAGAGACATTTAATTGCCTAGTGCATTTTCTCTCTACTCTCACGCATGGAATGCAGATTTTGTTTATGGGTCAAACATGTAGTTGAGAGAGCTCAAAGTTACTTATAGTAGGCGGGAGCAAGTTGATTATAGGAGAGACTATTTGGATTTTTAATGGGGGTAGTCCTTTGAGAAGGAGTGGCTATGGGTAGCTCTCACACGCACAAAATGCTCATGCGAATCTTGAAGTACACCTCATTCACCTACTTTGAAGTATCGCGCCATCTCTTAATGTCATTAAAATTAATTAGACTCCTAGAATTAGTAATTTGTCTTACCCACATTAAGTGGTGGAAATTTCAATCTACTTAACCATTACCCTACATCAAAAGTATAGTATAATTCATGCCAATAGTATGTACACCCTTTCATGCGTCCACCCATAGAAGAAGTATTCAACTTTAGATTGTCAACTTTGGATTGCCTAAGCAAGGATGTCACTACAAATGTCCTTCTTTGCTAGTTTTGACACGTGTCTTCTTGATTTCTTCATTCAAAGATTTGTTGCCTTGGAAGGTAGGCTTAGCCATACTTTAATCCCACACAAAGGCCCCCCAATTACACATATCGAAAGTCTTATTTATCCACATAAGAGTTCTAGATCGATTCTTCTCTATTATGTATACTTCCACACTCCTCCACATGCTCTCCACAAGCTTGGCATGTGTTATGGGGGGGGGGGGGTTTTATGAGCATTTTCTAGCGAGTCTTTTTTTGGCATCGGACGAGCGGATTCCAAAAAGATTCCCTCCCTCCATCAACAAGAGAGAAAGGGATGAAGAGAGTGGGAGAGAGAGAGAGAGAGACATGAAAAATTTATTTGAGATGGAGAGCGAGAGCGAGAGCGAGAGCGAGAGCGAGAAAAACATGACAACATTACATCCTCTAAATTGAGGTTACTGCTTCCAAGTGAATAAAACCAAGTTCATTCATATACAGCTTCCAAATATAACTCTTTAGTCAAAATTATTGTACACAATCTTGTTTACTTTGATGGGCTTCGCTTGTCTTCTAAGGTGTGTTGAAATGTGCAATGTAAAATAAACGAGTTATTTGGTTGAGTGTGTGAATGCACCCTAGAGGTGTAAGATATTATGGAAAGATAAGAATTCCACATTAGGTATTGTGTGAATGGTGAGAGCCACGTAAAAGAATGTGGAAAAGGAGCTGCCACATGGCAAGATGATGTGTAAAGGAGATTGGTTTAATGGGGGCTATCTATATATTAGAAGCCTTTCATTGTATGGTTCACAATATATGCAATAAAGTATTGTTGAGTGTGCTACTCTCTCTCTTTCTTTATCCATGGAGATTTTGGTGTGGTTTAATCCACCTTAGATTATGCTTAATATATGCTGCACAACACCACCATCCCATATTAGGATTTTCAACATGCTATTAGCGCTAGGATGGGCTCTTGATTATGGTGGATATCTATGTATAGTAGCCTTTGTAAAAGTTAATTTGATTGAGCATATTATATGATTTTGCATATTTTTATGAAAAACTTAAGCACACTCATTACCATTAGTATTACATTTAGAGAGATATTATGATGGTGATTGGAGAGATCATGAAGCTATCTACAAAGTTGAAAATGTAGATTTCAGCAATATAAAGACCTTTAGAGTCTACATCGTCAACAAGGAGACTGCCAAAGGAGACAAATGGTGTCTTAAGATAAGGTTGGTTTTACAGTTTTGCCTCAAAGTTTTTGGTTTGAGCATGAGAGAATGCTCAATGTAAAGAAGGGTTACTGATTTATGGTATGAGAGGATCCCATGGTTCTTTGCACTTGGGTAAAGAGCATAAGTAGGTGCAGGCTTGTCCAAGAAAGGGGAAAGCAATGTGGTTAAGGAATGGATCCCATGAATGAGCACATTAGAAGGGATGTGTTGGTAGTTTGCTAAAACAAGGGAAGCAAGCAGTGTGGAAGGATTTCATGATATTTTTCACCTTTGGTTTCAAGAGAAACCATGTGAAGAAGCACCCTTGAATTGTTGCATGAAAAGGAAGAGCATGCAAAGGAAGAGCAGTGTGGAAATATTTTATGATATTTTGCACCTTTGGTTTCAAATGAAACCATGTGAAGAATCGCCCTTGAATTGTTGCATGCAAATGAAGAGCACACAGATTTGAGAGCTCAATGATAAGCTCATAGAAGCTATAGCATAGATGGCTTGTGGCCTTAAACTAGGCCAAGAATGAATCTATGGAACCTAAAGGGAGGAGGTAATTTAAGGAAAACTAACACAAAGAAAGCTTGGGAAAGAACAAACTTAAGATGGTTAAAGGAGAGTTGAGAGCAGCGTTCAACATAAGGCAGCTATATGGGTGTGAGCTCATGCATTAGAATAGCTGAGCTTGCCAAATATTAGGAATCATGTGTAGTAAAAGCTATTACAAGGTATGACCACTTGTAAAAGTGGTGAAGGAGCAAAGCAAAGAAGAAGGAGGTAGAGGCCACCATGGAAAGTGTCTAGCTAATAAACCTAAACAATTTAAAAGTTATTGCAACAACAAATATGGAACGAGGCTAGTGCTACTTATGGAAAAAATGGAGTATATCCAAAGAAGTACACTGCATTCATATATGTTTACCTATGAGCTTCAATGACTCTCCAGCATCATGAAGTACAATTTCAGAGTCAGAAACTCCAGGCAAAAGTCTAGGAAGGTACATTTCATAACACCTTCTAGTCTGAGATGTATATTGATAAGTGCACCACTCTCCTCTTCTTTGAGAGACAAGCATAATGTTCACTATGTGCATGTTCGCAAAGAATGATGAGGTCCAGGTAGTCAGAGGCATCTACAAAGGCAGAGATGAAAAAATTGTGACATTATACAAATGCAAGTGGGTCATACATGTTGAGTGGATTACTCAAGAGAAAGTGATAGGGGATGTTGGTTTGGCAGATTGAACAATGTAACACAACAAGATAAAACATGTTGAATCAGTAGTAGTTGCCTGTGCATAAACCCCACAAACAACAACAGCAATTGGCATGCTTGGGACAATTGTAAGATGGGAGGTCTTACGTTGACCCAATATATTTCCAAGTATTGTGAGAATTCTCAAGCTCGAAAGTTTGGATGATTTCTAAAAAGTAAGAGGTTTTCTGCGTGGTCTCGATAATGAATATAAAACTAAAGAGAATGTGGGGGAGAGGGAGAGCTTCAAACCCTAGCAAGCAAACACACACACACAAGAGAGAGATGGATAGCTAGCCCTTGGCAACCAATCTTGCCTTGTGCCTATTCACGAACCATTAGCATTGTGCTTGACTTTCTACACCCACTTACATCCAATTGCCTTCTTTTCCTTAGGCAAAGGCACTAACTCCCATGTTGCATTTGCATCCAATGCTGCCATCTCCTCATCCATGGCATCTTCCCATTTCTTATTTCCAATTGCCTACTCAAAGCAAGTGGGCTCAACCTCCTGTATTGCTTTTACCACATGTAAGCATAATGATAGGCTATATATCCATCATATCTCAACCTGTCAATAGGGTATCTAACCCTTGTAGACCTGTGTACACTTGGATCACTGCCAAGTATCCTCAAAACAGCCCTAGTTCTCCTTACACCAGGAGTAACCATAGACAGAATGCCAAGGTCCTCATCAAAGCTCTGCTTAGAGCCATAAGAGTCACCATCCACATATGAGTGACCTGCTAACAGATCAAACACAAAAGGTTGATCTACCTTTCCTTCCCTTTCCGTGATACATGTGTATCTGCATCATTCCTCAACCTGCTTGACCATGGGCTAACATTGGATCCACTGCTTGAGGACTCCCCAGGTCCACTCAGCACCTGTGATTGCTGCTCTCTACATGTGGTGCAACATAAGCACTTCTTACATCTGCATCTTCTGTTGCCTTCACTACTAGTGCATACCAGCAGCTACTCATCTCATCGAAGACAACATCTCTGCTTACTTGCATCTCACGAGTGGTAGGGTTATAGCATCTATAACCTTTTTGCTCCATAGCATAACCAATGAAGATGTATTTCTCTACCTTTGGATCTAACTTTGTTCTCACTTCATCAAGAACTTGTACATATGCTGCAATACACCCAAACACTTTCAAGTGAGACACATCTGGTCTTATGCCTGTAAACTTCTGTTCAGGAGTCATACCATGAACAGCTCTGCAGTGGGTGTCCTGTTCATAATATACACAGAAATTGCTACTGCTTCTGCCCAAAAATAATGTGGCATATTCTTTTCAGCCATCAAGGCATGTGTCACTTCTGCAATGTGCCTATTTTTCCTTTCTATAACACCATTCTGTTTTGCAGAGTGTACCTGTACGTAAACTGCCTCTTGATTCCCTGCTTTCTCAAGAAATACTGAATTCATTGGAGAAATATTCTCCCCCACCATCTGATCTTAGGAATTTTATTTGCATGCCTTTTTCCTTCTCGACCAAGGCTTTAAATCTCTGAAAGTGAACACCTCACTTTTCTCCTCCATGAAATAAACCCACACTTTCCTAGTGTGGTCATCAAACAACGAATGTAGCACAGTACTTGTTGTTGCAGTCTTGGTCGGTCCCCATACATCTAAATGTATGACATCCAATGGCCTTGCACTGACATGCTTTTCATGTGGGAAAGCATGTTTGGCCTGCTTACCAAGTTGGCATGCTTCACATACCTTATGCATACCATCAACCTTAAACTTTGGCAAACCTGCAACAATATTTTGGGCTTGCATAGACTTCAGTCGTTGTACATTCACATGACCAATGCGCTTGTGCCATATGTCAATATCTGCAATGACACCTGTTCCATGCGCAAACATGGATACCTTTATCTTAGGCATGTTCACATCCAAAGTAAACATCCTGCCATTTCTGTTACCCTTTGCAACCAAGCGACACTTATTTTCGAAGTCTTCCACAAAACATCCTTGAGGATTAAACCTAACTTGTAGACCCTGCTCAACGATCTATCCAACAGAAGCCAGGTTCTTTGTAATATTCGAAACATGAAGTACATCATCCAGGTACTTCATTTTGTCATTCTGCATAGATAATAACACTTTACCATCATGTGCAATGGGATGCGCAATATCATCACCTGTTTCTACATAACCTAGTTTTTCCATTTTCTACATATCTGTAAACCACTCAGCATGACTAGTCATGTGGTTAGATGCGCCAGAATCCATATACCATATATCTTGAGATCCTGACACATCCCCTGTTATGGAACTAAGCATGTGCTGCATCATAAATAGCTACTCACTTCTGTCATCACCTTTATGTTTGCTAGATGATGCATAGTTGCCTTGCTGCAACTTCCCACTTTTAATGTCATTCTACTTTTTGTAGCAGTCCTTTGCCACAGTAATAGCATTCTATGCTGTTTGCATTTTGATTTCTTTGCCAACCACCTCGGCCTCTTTGGCTCCCCATGCCTCTAGACTGGCCTCTTCCACCTATGTATGATTGATGTTGTAAATCATTGGACTGTTGTTGTCTAAATTCTGATTTCCTTGTTAGCCACCACCTTGGCCTCGACCACGACCTCTACCTCTGCCTCTACATGAATTAGAGTAGAAGGCATGTTCCGATGTGTTCTTGCTTTGTGAAGAAGAATCCTCATCTAAAGCCTTTTCTTCTATGATTAGCATAGATATCAAGTCCCAAAAGTTGAAAATATTCTCCCTAACTGGAATGGAGGTCTTGAATAGCTTGTACTCTTTGCCAAGCCCATTCAGATAGAAACTCACCAAATCATCATCCTCCACTGCTACATTAATAGGCCCAAATGATTTGATAATGCCCTTGATCTTTAAGGCATATTCATTGATGGACATGCTTTTCTTTTCCATAGTATGCAACTCTTGCTTTTAACTACAACTTCCTTGCCTTTGTGTTAGTCTGGAACATCTGAACCAAATTCTACTATGCAACTACTGGAGTGTTTGCATCCTATATGTGTCCTATCATAGTATCTGTGACACTAATTGAAAGCCAATACATGACTTTTCTTGCACCCTAATTCCAATCCTTAAATGCCTTTATATTTTACAAGAGTGGCATTCTTCTCAAATAACTCTAGAGACTTCTCATTGTCTCTTTCTACATAATCCCAACATCATTTACCCATTAGGAAATTGGTCATTCTGAACTTCCAGGCATGGAAGTTATTCTTATCCAACTTCTCACTAACAATCTGATTAATTCCGTCAGACATGTTTTCCTGCAGTAATCAAATAACCTACAAACAGACAACTTCTGTATGTAACCTGTAATACAGCAGTATCTCCTGTAACTGCTGCAGCAGCGGTACTTTAGCACAGTCTGTGTGTCACCAAATGTGACCAGAGTACATGTACATACACCAAGTATGAACAATACAACCCTATCTCACTTCCAAAATGCTTGCACTATTGCACTGCAATAACCAGATTTCGAGCAGAAACAGTTCTCTACCAGAACTTCCAGAACCGAAAATACCTGACAGTGACAAAACGGGGCCCGTAACGCACCCAAAACACGAATCTGGCTGGAAAAACATTGTTCAATAGGATAGTATACTTGCCATCTAGCTCCGCTCCTGCGAAGACAACTCCTCAATCGGAGATGTGTAGCTCCCAGAGCTACACATGAGGGGGTGTTGTATCTAAACCAAGAAGGGGAAAGAGATGATGGTGCTCTTACCCATGTAGTACCGCTTCCTTCCTTGCTTGTTCTTGCCTCTTGCTTGCCTTCTTAGCTCTCACACAAACCAGGCTCTGATACCATAAAGAGAATGTGGGAGAGAGGGAGAGCTTCAAACCCTAGCAAGCAGACACACACACACACACAAGAGAGAGATGGATAGCTGAATTTGTTTCTATCTTGTTCTTCTCTACTCAACCAACATAACATAAAGATAAGAGTACATAGTACTCAACTACTACAACATAGAAGGGTCGGTCCATAATGTGAACTCGACTAAATGAGAGAGATGGATAGCTGGACACAAGAGAGAGATGGATAGCTGAATTTGTTTCTATCTTGTTCTTCTCTACTCAACCAACATAACATAAAGATAAGAGTACACAGTACTCAACTACTACAACATAGAAGGGTCGGTCCATAATGTGAACTCGACTAAATGAGCTAGCACTATAACTATGCCAGTCTTTAGTAATCCAAAATGGCTGTCACATAGCCTGTCATCCCACTAGCCGCATATCACCCATAATCTCACCAACCGTGCTAATGGTGTAGATGCGGAAGCGATCACCCAGGCTGGTCATCAATGTCCGTCGTAGCACTATTTGAGCTCGATATCTCAACAAAAACTAAGAATAAAACTCAATATCCTAAAACTTTGGAGGCCATAAAAAGTGCATAGATCTTCAATGATAATATTGAGACGAAACGCACGGCCAAGAAACCTTAGGTTGGAGCATCCAACTTCCATAGTTCTAAGGGGAACAAACAGAAGGGGGCCAAACAAGGTAATGATGCAGTTAAGAAGGTTAAGGGGCCAAGGGGTCCCTTATCTCTGCAAGATTATGATAGAGCTAAAAAGGAAAAACTATGTTTTATTTGCATGGCTATTGATCATGAGATAAACAGAATTGTCCAAAGAATTATAGCAAAGATGTCGATAAGGGAAACAAATTAACAGTGCACACGGTGCAAGTCTTGCCTCTCATAAGTTTTCTGAACTTCAAGTATGCCATACTGATGCCATGCATGAGTGTTGTGTAACCTCTACGATCTTCGACACATCAACGAACGAAGAGTTTATGTCATGATTGACAATGGGGCTACACATAACTTTTTGAATTATCACTTGGTTAAAAAGTTAAAATTGTCACAAATCCCTAGAAAATTGAATTTATGCATAGGAAGATGCATAAAAGATTTATTTTTATTTCAAAAGTGTTATTGTCATTAAAATTGAATTTATGCATAGGAAGATGCATAAAAGATTTATTTTTATTTCAAAAGTGTTATTCTCATTAAAATTGAATTTATGCATAGAAAGATGCATAAAGGATTTAATATTATTTCAAAAGTGTTATTTTCTTTAAATTTGAATTATGCATAAATAGATGTGTAGAGAATCTTTATATCAAAAATTAGATTTCTCTTAAATTCTATGTTTAAATTCTATGAATAGATGTGATGAGATAAGGTGTGAATTAGATAGAAATGAATGGATGGATGGATGTGATGTGAATAGAGGTGATGAGAATGAGAGGTAAATAGATGTGATGAGATGTGATGCGAATCATATAGATGATTGGATGGATGGGTGTGATGTGAATAGAGGTGATAAGATGTGAGGTGAATATATGTGATGAGATAAGATGTGAATGAGATAGATGATTGGATAGATGTGATGTGAATAGAAGTGATGAGAATATGAGGTGAATAGATGTGATGAGATGTGATGGGAATTAGATAGATGAGAAGAATGGATGGGTGGATGTGATGTGAATAGAGGTGATTAGATGTGAGGTGAATATATGTGATGAGATAAGATGTGAATCAGATAGATGATTAGATAGATGTGATGTGAATAGAAGTGATGAGAATATGAGGTGAATAGATGTGATGAAAATTAGATAGATGAGAAGAATGGATGGATGGATGTGATGTGAATAGAAGTGATGAGAATATGAGGTGAATAGATATGATGAGATAAGATGTGAATCAGATAGATGATGATTGGATGGATAGATATGATGTGAATTAGATAGATGTGAATGAATGGATGGATGTGATATGAATAGAGGTGATGAGAATGAGAGGTGAATAGATGTGATGAGATGTGATGCGAATCAGATAGATGGGAATGAATGGATGGATGGATGTGATGTGAATAGAAGTGATGAGAATATGAGGTGAATAGATGTGAGATGTGATGGGAATTAGATAGATGAGAAGAATGGATGGATGGATGGATGTAATGTGAATAGAGGTGATGATGAGAAAGTGAGGTGAATAGATGTGATGAGATAAGATGTGAATCAGATAGATGATGAATGAATCGATGAGATGTCATGTCATGTGAATCAGAATGTAAATGAATGATATGGGATGTGAGTGAATGTATGTGATGATAATGAATGTGAATGTGTATGTGAAGAATGGATGTGAATGAGTATGTGAAAGAATGGATGTGGATGTATGTGAGAGAACGGATATAGATGTGTATGTGAAAGAATGTGATGTGATGTGACATGAATATATATGGATGTGAAGTGATAGATATGAATGTATGGATAGATATGAGTAGTCATACAACATGTGATGGATGGATGTGGATGAATGAGATGAGATGTGAAGTGATAGATATGAATGTATGGATAGATATGAGTAGTTATACAACATGTGAACGATTGGATGGATGTGGATGAATGAGATGAGATGTGTATGAATGAGATATGATGTGGATAGAAGTGATGTGATATAATGGTGATAAGAATGAATGTGATGTGGATATGAATGAATGTGAATGTGATGGATATGAATGAATGCGAATGTGATAGATATGAATGAATGTGATGTGATGGGATGTAAATCGTGATAGATGTGAATGAATGAGATGTATGGTAAAATGAATGGATGAGTTGTGAGTGAATGTGATGTGGTCTGAATGGATGAGTTGTGAATGAATGTGATGTGATGAGATGTGGATATGGGTAGATGCGAGTGGATGAGATTTGATGAAGATAAATTGAGGAAAGAAGTGATGAGATGAAAATGATGTGATTGAATGAGAATAGGAATACTTATGAAATGGTTGTGGAATTAAATAATGTGGAACAATGTGAAAAGATGAGAATTTGTTACAGAAATTGTATTTATGACCTGTTTTTAAATGACTGTTTTATGTCAAGAATGCTGGAGAAGCATTTTGGCCATCTTATGAATGAGGTTGTGGAGACCTAATCTGATAATGTTGCAACAGCTGACGGAGAGTCAATGGAGGACGTCTCGCGTAGCAAGGTCTTGACCAGCCTCGGTTCGATTAAAATGGTGAGCTTCTGGTACGGTGGATGAGGGACCAAGGAAGCGGCCTATGAGTGAAGCGCTAGGTCACCTGCAAAGGATCCTAGAGGGTGCTGACCATACAGTGCTCGGGCTCTGGGATGCCGACAATACCCACGCGTGCGTCGGGGAAGATATTAGAACAAGGAGTAAGAGTTGTTTTCTGAATTCGAGCATAGATCTGGTTGATTGACCTTGCCGATCCTCAATGGATGAGTCCATGGCTCTTTTATATGGATCCGTTGGTTGATCTTGCTGATCTTCAATGGAGATTCCATTTTTGATATGTGAATATATTGCCGGTTACTATGAGCTGCTAAGAACGAAAAGGCCCCTAAGTGGTCAAGTGGTAAGCGTTCTAGTTGCCAGTGATGCCATAGGTACACCGATGAAGGAATGATTGGAAATAAGGATTCAATCGGAGATTTTGAGGATTATAATCAGTAACACAATGGTTTCATTAAAAGATTGTTTTTTAAAGATAGCTGATTCTGTGAAAAAGGCAATTTCATATTGGGTATGTAAGTAGTGTGACTAGTTTTAAGTTTGCATAGATCAACTATGTGGAGGAGAGAGACTCACAAAATACAAGAAAATATCTTGCTTATTAAGTTGCTCAAATATAACTAGGCTTCTTGCTCCATACAAAATGCCTTCTAGCTCTACCTTTAAATAGATGAGCTAGTGGACCTTAAGTCCCTTCACACACACACCCTTCACACTAAGTTGCTCAAATACAACTAGGCTTCTTGCTCCATACAAAATGCCTTCTAACTCCACCTTTAAATAGATGAGCTAGTGGACCTTAAGTCCCTTCACACCCTTCTCCTCCCCTTTTATATAACCTTAGTCTCTTAATACCCCCCCTCAATACCAACTATGAAAAAAAATTGGAATCGGTGGTATTGGACATAGGATGCCTTTATAACATTAGACGTACAAGGTTAGGAATATAGGTGTGGTTACATTGAGATTTAAAATAATTTCTCAGTGGAGTTAGAGGCTGATACAAAGTTAGCCTCTCACTCTTTGTTAGGACATTTAGAGGTGATATGTCCCGTTTGTTCACACTTGTTACATTTCATTTTGTTGGGATATTTGATCCAACAATTATTTGCCAAATGACCCACCTTTTTGCAATGGGCACATCTTACTTTGATCACTTGATGTGACAAAGCTTGTTCGATATTCGATGAAGTGGTTGCATTTGAAGATTCAGCTCTTCCCTTTGGCCTCTTTTCTTCATCAAGACAAAATTGAATGACTCCTTCAAGGGTGGGATTAGGTATGTTCTTCAGGGTGGTGACTAAGGTGGGGTATACCTTCGTGACTACTTTTAGCAAAACAGCCACTGCATCATCTTCATCCATTCTCGCATTCACTGATGCAAGTTGAGCCATAAGGCCCTTCAAGTGAGAGATAAAGGCTCCAATGTCATCTCCCTCTTTGAGTTCCAAGCTGAAAAATTCAATTTTAAGTGAGATCTTGGAATTCTTACCTCATGCTTAACCCAATTTTGGACCTCTTTGATGATTCATGATAAGTGGGATAAGGAGTTATTATCTTGGTGGGCCTGTGACTTCTCAAGGTAGCCCTTGCCTTATTACCGCCCTCCTTTGGAGGTACCAATGGTTTTAGCGGTAATGAGCATGCGGAAAGACTTTGGGGACCATAGATAAATCTTTACGATTGTCCGCTGAGCAATGTTAACCCTTACCCTCTAGCTTGAATCATGAAGGAGATGAAAGGCAAGAGGCTATGTGAAAATTGAGGTTTCATGCAAAGAGAGGGAAGTGCAGTTTTTGTAGTCCAATACCCAATTTTCAACTGGTAATTACTCATTACTCGGGTGTTGGTTTCTTAAATTGATCATATGGCTAGGAAGCTCTTTATATGCTCTTTCCACTCATGTAACTAATTTCTTAATCCCTTACTTCATTGATGATCAGAATTTCTCCCAAAATTGCTAACTTTTAGGCGAATTTTGGCAGTTTTATAGTCTTGTAGTAAAATGCTCATAACTTTTCGCTCGGTTGTCCGTTTTTGAAAGTTTTTATATGGGCGCGAAGCTCTCTTCAAGCTCTACGCACCTATGTAATCCTCTTTTGCACAGCCTATATGGATTTAAAATTGCAATTCTCTGTGTATCTCTATTTTTTTAACTTTTGGCCATTCTTTCTTCTTAATAATGATTAATTCCTCTTAATCTCTTATCAAAGGGCCAATCCCATGTGTCTTATCCTCTTGTAAGTGATTGCTATATTCATTTTCTTTAATATGTTCCGACCAAATCGTCCAATTCGAACGGATGAACCTTACCAATATTCTCCGTATGTTTCCGTTCACATAATCCTGAGTCGGAAGATTTTCTTCCAACAAAGAATCGCCCTCTTGTTTGGAGCTGCAAGACTAGCTAAAATTCTTGCTTTTGCGGAGCCTTTCATCTTTCCTTCCATGAATTATGATCTCACCTTTGATGTGTATATCTTTATCTTAACCTAGGGAGAGAAAGGGAGGTGAGGAGGCTGTGAGGTTTCATACAAGTGTGTTTTGATTCTAAGAAGTGACCGAAGTCCAAACCCCAACTTCGTGTCACATCTTTTGGTGGAGTTGACGGGCAGGTTTTACTTAGAATTACTCTATTTTAACCTTAAGGTCCTGCATGATTAAAGAAAAGTTATTTTGAAACAAGTAAATTTCCCTTGTTGCTACTCATCTTTTGGTGCAAGATGTTTAACATTCCGGTGTTCCAAGGATCGGAAGGAGAAGACCCAGGGAGTTATCTCCGAGAGTTTAACCGAGCATGCCGCTTGACGGGTTGGTCTATGAAGGAGAGGGCAGAAATACTCCCAGATTTCTTGGAGGGTATGGCCTTAACTTGACATGAGGCTTTGCCAGAGGAGTCCAAGAATGATTGGGAAAGGTTGACCAAAGCAATGAAGGAGAGATTTGGGACAGTGGAGTCGCCAAATGCTTTACTATTGCAATTGGATCAAATTTTCCAAAAGGATGGAGACTCAGTTTCTGCCTTTTCAGTGAGGTATGAAGCCTTATTCATCAAATATCAACAAGCTGCTTTACATGTTATTGCTTCTTCTTCTTCACCTTCTATGGAAGATTCAAAGAGTTCTTAGCAATGGAGCACCTTAAGATGAGCAAGTTTATCAGGGCTTTGGATCCCCGCTTGCATGGAAAAGTTCTTAGCAAAGATCCCACTAATTTTAAAGAGGCTCTTCGTATTGCTTTGAAGAAGGAGGCCACTCTTCATATTGAGTCCACATTCCAATCTTCTCCGAATGTGCCAACCCCACCACGAGTAGAGATAGCCTCAACATCTCAGGTACAAGCTCCATCCTTGGATCATAACATTGCACAACTTATGGCAGAATTTGCTGATTTGAAGTTACACTTAGTCAATGCAAGGCCACCTAGGGTTCCACGAGCTGAGGATAAACCTAGGGATAGAAGTAGTGTCACATGCTATGAATGTCAAGAGAAGGGGCACTATCGCACTGAGTGTCCAAAGTTGAGGAAAAGTGAGGATAAAAGTTTAGCACTTTTAGAGGAAATATGCTCAGAAGAAGAGGAAACATTGATGCCATTAATGGCATTCCTCTTGGACAAGGATCTCTTAGTTATGACCTCTTAACAGATCTTAGGGAGAAAACAACACAAATCACCTTTGGGCAGCTTTTGGCACTCTCTCCAAAGCTCAAAAAGGAATGGGGTAAGCTGGCTAGCACAAGGGAATCTAAGAAAAAGAAGAAGAGGGATAATGGAACTCCTATGGTTCAAAAGGTGGATATTGATGTAGGAGATGATGTGCCTGTGATTGATGTCATCATTGAGGGGCAAACAATTTCTAATGCATACATTGATGGAGGTGCGTCAATCAATGTCATGAGTGAAAAACCAATGAAAGATGCTGATTTAAAGTTGTCTTCTACTAACTCTCCCTATCGCATATTTGGGAGTGGATGTATGTGGTATTTCTGTGCCTACAACTTTCCAGGTCATTCCTACAAAGCCTGATGCTAGGGCTTACCCATTGATATTGGGTAGGCCATGGCTTCGCCAAGTGAAGGCAATTCAAAAGTGGGAGACAGGTGATCTTATTCTACAAGGTGAGAATACAAAGGTCCACTACAACATCAAGAGTCGTCGCAAGAAAGTGGTAAGAGGTGAACCTTCAACTTCCGAAAGTTCAGAGTCAGAGTCATCCAATGAAGAGGAGACAAGTGGTAGCTCCGAGGATTCCATCTCAGAAGGAGAGGTGGAGGGAGTTGCATTTGGTCTTTCCCTGGGAAGGGATCGAGGGGATGCTAAAGACAATGGAGCCTTGGAAGGGGAAGCTTCTTCAACCATGTGCAAGAAAGGAGATGTGGACCTCACTAGTCTTCACCAACAAAATGAACTTCTTCTTGATGAGTCCATAGCAGGTACTGAAAGGGAGAATTACTTAAAAATGTTGGATGGATTTCCTAACCTGTTTGCAAACAGCTACTCACAAGTACGCCAAGTTACCCTAGTAGAGCACAAGATTGATCTCAAGCCCCAAAGTAAGCCAGTGGTACAGCGGCTAAGGCGTTTGGGAGTAGTGCAAGCAGAGGTGCTTAAGAAGGAGGTAACTAATTTGCTTGAAGCTGGATTTATTTTTCCAGTAGAGAATTCAGAGTGGATTTTCCCAGTTGTAGTCACTCCCAAAAAGGGTAGAAAATGGCGTGTGTGTGTGGACTTTCGCCCTCTGAATGCATGCACAAAGAGGGATTATTATCCTCTACCCTTTCAGGATGAGATTTTGGATCAAGTTGCAGGTCATGAGTTGTATTCAGTGTGTGATAGATACTCTGGATACTTCCAAATCCGGATTTGTGAAGAAGATCAAAGGAAAACCTCATTTATCACCCCTTGGGGAGTGTATGCCTATAGGGTGATCCATTTGGCTTGACCAATGCACCAGCAACTTTTCAACGCTTCATGAGTCAGGTATTTGCACCTTACTTGGGAAAGTTTATAAGGGTCTTTCTGGATGATTTTTGCATTTATTCAAGCCGCATGGATCACTTGGAAAAGTTGAGGTTGGCCTTGCAAAGTATTGATGATGCAAAAGGGTGTCTTAATCCTGGAAAATGCCGCTTGGCACGAAGGAAGGTGGTTCTCTTGGGACATGTTATCTCAAAAGAAGGCATAGAGATGGATCCTGAGAAGGTGCAGGCAATTGTGGCCCTCCCACCACCTACCAATGTAAGGGAGGAATGCATGAGTCAAAGTCCAATTGTTCAGCCTCCTAGGTGTGGGGGGAGGACTTTTATGTGAACCCAAGTGTCTCATCACATTCAGTGGGTGCCATACTCTTGCAAAAGGGAGAGCAAGGGCGTATGCAACCAGTGTATTATGCAAGCCGTCAACTGACTGATGCCGAGGAGAGGTATGGTGAAATGGAGAAAGGTGGTTTGTCTCTTGTTTTTGCAGTAAAGAAGTTCAGGTCATACTTGTTACCTCGCACTTTTTTCTTCCTCACATCTCAACCTTCTTTACAATTCTTGGTCCGCAAACCCAATCCTGCAGGAGGGAAGTTTGCAAAGTGGATTTGTGAGCTTCAAGAATTCTCTTTCACTTTTATTACAGAAAACACCACTAGGGCCTCTCTTACAGATCTGCTTACAAGGAAGGAAGAGGAAGAAGGAACAGGAGCAAAGGAAGAAGTATATGAAGATTTGGAGACACCACCAACTGCTTCCACTATGCATTTTGATGGAGCCTTTAGCCCTTCCAGGCAATGTGGGGCTGGGGGGATAGTTTTATTTGATCTAGGAGGAAAAGAGGTATGATGGCCGTGTGGAGAAATGGCTAGATAAGAAGCTTCTTCGACGCTGGGAAGGCCCCTTCAAGATAAAGCAAAAGTTCAAAAATAACACCTATCTTCTAGAGGATGCAAGTGGCCAAGAGGTTCTCGGACGTGCCAATGAGTACCGGCGGTGGCTAAAGATATTTTACCCTCGAGCACCATGGCCAGCAGATCCCCAAGCCAAGCATGGAGGATCTGCTGGGGGGGGAAAGATGTGACATGAAAAATTGATATCTTTCATTTTCAATTTTGTGCATATTTTGATGGTTTCTCAATGGTAATAAGGTGGAAGCTTGTCCAAGAAGATTCCGGCGCCCACAATGGAATAACGGCGTGGTGATGCGACGGCTTGGCGGCTACCTCGTTAACAACATTCTATCTTCAAATATAATGGTTTTACTTGATTTAGGGTGCACACATTGTAAATGCCACAAGTATGCTTGATAAATACTTTGGTATGGTTAGATAGGCTAGTGACGTGGAAAATAAAAGTGGGCCTTCATGCTCACATGGATTTTAATTGTATTATTAATATGGTATTCACCATAAGGCTACAAGTTGGGGAGTGTGGAAGGCATGTGGAGGAGTGTGTGTAGGTGCATAATTGGGAAAGATTCTTCTAGAATGCCTACATGGAAGAGGAGAATTTCGCCATGTGTAAGTGGGATCTCCATCTACATGCCACTTGGACTTGGCTATTATCTCATCACACTTTCAAAGTCAAAAAGTCTTCAATTTAATAATCAATAGAAGACTTAGCCTAAGAGGACAATTGATGGTGACATCTACCCTTATGTCACTGAAGAGTTGAAGATTTTTATGTTGTAATTTGTAACAATGGAAGAGAGGGTGATTCTCCACCTATAAAAGGAGCCCTCCTCTCCCTTTCAAATCAAAGAAATGAGCCTCCTCAATTGAGCATTTTGTGTCATTGCTATTCTCTTATCTTTCAAACCCCTATTCAAACACTCTCTTTACATGTGAATGTCTCATTTAGCATTAGCTCCTCATGCTTAACCCAATTTTGGACCTCTTTGATGATTCATGATAAGTGGGATAAGGAGTTATTATCTTGGTGGGCCTGTGACTTCTTAAGGTAGCCCTTGCCTTATTACCGCCCTCCTTTGGAGGTACCAATGGTTTTAGCGATAATGAGCATGCGGAAAGACTTTGGGGACCATAGGTAAATCTTTACGATTGTCCGCTGAGCAGTGTTAACCCTTACCCTCTAGCTTGAATCATGAAGGAGATGAAAGGCAAGAGGCTATGTGAAAATTAAGGTTTCATGCAAAGAGAGGGAAGTGCAGTTTTTGTGGTCCAATACCCAATTTTCAACTGGTAATTACTCATCACTCGGGTGTTGGTTTCTTAAATTGATCATATGGCGAGGAAGCTCTTTATATGCTCTTTCCACTCATGTAACTAATTTCTTAATCCCTTACTTCATTGATGATCAGAATTTCTCCCAAAATTGCTAACTTTTAGGCGAATTTTGGCAGTTTTATAGTCTTGTAGTAAAATGCTCATAACTTTTCGCTCGGTTGTCCGTTTTTGAAAGTTTTTATATGGGCGCGAAGCTCTCTTCAAGCTCTATGCACCTATGTAATCCTCTTTTGCACAGCCTATATGGATTTAAAACTGCAATTCTCTGTGTATCTCTATTTTTTTTTATCTTTTGGCCATTCTTTCTTCTTAATAATGATTAATTCCTCTTAATCTCTTATCAAAGGGCCAATCCCATGTGTCTTATCCTCTTGTAAGTGATTGCTATATTCATTTGCTTTAATATGTTCCGACCAAATCGTCCAATTCGAACGGATGAACCTTACCAATATTCTCCGTATGTTTCCGTTCACATAATCCTGAGTCGGAAGATTTTCTTCCAACAAAGAATCGCCCTCTTGTTTGGAGCTGCAAGACTGGCTGAAATTCTTACTTCTGCGGAGCCTTTCATCTTTCCTTCCATGAATTATGATCTCACCTTTGATGTGTATATCTTTATCTTAACCTAGGGAGAGAAAGGGAGGTGAGGAGGCTGTGAGGTTTCATACAAGTGTGTTTTGATTCTGAGAAGTGACCGAAGTCCAAACCCCAACTTCGTGTCACAATACATTTCAAAGTGTTTACTTCCAGCTTATGTCTATGTTGTGCTGGTACATACACATAAGCCAAATAGTCGAATACATGCATATGAGTGATAACTGGAATTCTACCATTCCAAGCTTCATAAGCTGTCATAGATTTCAAGGCTTTAATTGGACAACGATTCAGTACATAATTGGCACACATGACTACTTCAAGCCAAAATCTAGAAGGTAGATCCTTGATTTTGAGCATACATCTGGCCATTTCCATGAGTGTCCGATTCTGACGTTCAGCTACACCATTATGCTGTGGTGTATAAGGAGTAGTACATTGATGAGAAATGCCATGGGGCAACATGAAAGCAGTAAACTCATTTCACAAAAATAACCTCCCCCTCTGTTGTTGGTACGCAATGTCAACAGCTTATTATTGTAAGCATTTTCAGCAAAAAGAGGAAGAAACTAACGGAAAGCTGGGAAGGCATTTGATTTGACTTTTAGACCATACACCTAACAGAAGTGCGTATAGTCATCAATAAAAGTCATGAAGCATAGATGTCCACCAAAAGAGGGAGCCCACATAGGACCACAAAGATCACTGTGAACTAGCTGCGATGGGCGAGTAGCACAAACAATGCCATCTTTTGGGAAAGATTGATGATGCATTTTTCCCAATATACATCCCTCATATACATGCTTGTGGGGGAGTTTCAGAGGTGGAAGCTCATGAACCATAGCTTGACGCTTGTAACCACAGAAGAGATGGAAAATTTAAGTGACCAAACTGAGCATGCCAAATCTTAGTGTCATGTTGAATCTGTGGTGGCATGGAAATAGTCAGGGCATCTATATGATGATCTATACTCCTTTCATACATGTCAAGCCCATATAGGCCATTGCGCAGTGTAGTAGATAAGAAAAGGGCATCTAAAGTAGTTCTCATGAATGGAACAACAATGATCAGAAAACTGAATCTTCAAGCCAGATTTGGCAAGTGCTAAGATAGAAATGAGATTCTTACAGATTCCAAGTACATACAAGGTGTTAGTAAGAGTATAAGGACCCCTAAAGCATGAACTCAATTCCACATTGCCAATGCCTTTGATGGCATAGGATGCATTGTTAGCAAACAAACTGTTCCACCTCATGAAGCATCGTACAAGGTAGAAAATAGCTTCTTGCATGAAGTAATGTGCTTAGTGGCACCAGAATCAAAGTACTAGTCAACATCTAACAAGGACAGACAAGAGGCAGGCAGATCATTGCATGTTACTATTAGTGCATAGCCATCATGTGCAAGATTAGCTTCCTCTATGTATTGTCACTTGTAGTGGCAGCAAGTCCTTCCTGGTTCTTATTTTTCTCTCTTTCCACTTTCGACAGTCTTTTAAAACATGACCAGGTTTCTGACAGTAATTGCATCTCTTCTTCTTCTCAGCAGCTGACTCCACCTTAAGCTTTGGGTTATTTGACTAGGGTGCTTGGCCCTTAGGCTTAGCATGAGATGGAGCCCCAGATTTGCCTTTGCCATGATGGGAGGTAGCAAATGCCTGATCGAAAGCAAGCATATTGTTCCAATTGGAACGAGATTACTCTTCCTGAAGTAGGAGAGCCACCAACTCATCAAAAGTATACAATTTTGAATCTCTCTTTATTAGGAGGTGGAGTGTGGTAGCAAATCCCTGATATGATTTAGGTAGGCCATTGAGAATGGTAGAGACAAGAGAACTATTTAGAATAACCTCATCAATATTGATTAGCTATTCTTGTAGGTCCTTGACATGGGTCAGAAATGCATCCATAGATTTATCCTCTGTAAGATGCTCCAAGTTAAGCTTTTTTTGAAGATAGGCAACTCGGGCTTCATTGCGGATCTGATATAAAGAGGCAAGGACATCCCATGCGCTCTTAGCAGAGGAACATGATTGGATGTGAGGAATAACTTTTTGTTTGTAGGAGAGGACAATAAGTGCATGTGCTTATGCATCTTTGGCATCTAAGTTGTTTCGGTGTAGGAGGAATAGGTGCAGGCTGTACACTGCCACTAGAACCAGATTCACTGGTTCCAACAACAGATCCAAAGGATGTGCTGACATCATATGCGAGCCCGGAAGGCCGGGTGCTAGCACCAAATACATATATCCACCATGGGTTCAGCCCACCAGAACATGATGTATCATATATACCCACATGGGATAGTTGATTCCATCCAGCTTGTCCTTAACAGATATCATGCTGAACAATTCATTGGTGTTTTCTAGACATGTTGCATAACAAAGGAATATACAAAGTGAAGTGTATTTGAGACGTAGGGATTACTTGCAAAGGGAGTCAAGGTACTTCAAATGTCGCTAGAGGGTTATGCAAACTTACCAAAAGCAAGTTGCTAAAACGACAGGTGCGGAGTCGGATGGGAAGGTAGCACGTCAGAATTAACTAACCGAAAACTGACATTGAATTAGCATGTCTGATGGTGACAAGGATTCGACGAGTCCCAGAGCCAACAAAGCAAAATTGCACAAAGTGAGATCTTACCCAAAACGTGTAGCAGCACCAATAAGATAAAGAGAACAAAAACAGCAAGAGAATAAGAGCTATGTAGTGTTTGAAACTTGCAAACGGGATAGTGTTTGGCGGTGTGCGACGGCGAGCGAAGAGCTATTAGCTAAGAGGTCAAACTCTAAACCCTAGGCACTGTCTTCAAGTCAAGACTACTCTGATACCAATGTTGGATGTGAAAGGAGATGCTCTGTACAGGCTCATAGAAAAAACACACACAAGTTGGAATGTACTATCATTTTAATAGAGCATGTGGAGTACAACATACTAGTAGCCCTCACGGGAAACAAACCCTTACCTAGCATAGGGTAAAAAGTGTCGTGAGATGAGCTCTATTCACACCTGAACTTCTTGGAGGCAGAAGGCTAACAATAATGGCACTAAGAAAATTATATAGTTAGCAATTGTCTCATTTATTCTTATAAAGAGAAAATAAATTCCTTGCATGCATGTTCCAATACTTCAATTGCCTGATTTTCTCAACCTTTCTTCCTTGTCATCCAATGATGTTAGTGGATCTAACATTGGTGAAGTCCTTATACAAGATGATCATCCTCTTGCATATGAGATCCATAAGCTCAAACCCTTTGAAACTAAGTATAGCACTTATGATAAAGAACTTCTTGTTGTTGTTCACACACTTCCTATGTGGGAACATATTTGATGGGTTCTGAGTTTTTGATTAAAACTGATCAACAAACTATACGACATCTACTTGCCCAACCATTGATTTTAAGGCATCATTTATTCAAAGTTTTCATCCTCTCCTTCAGCGTGGTAAAGAAAATGTTGTAACTGATGCATTGAGTAGACATCCTTCCATTACAAATATTTTCGTCGTCCTTGATATGCATTCCTTTGATACTATGCATAATACATATGAGAATGATCCTAATTTTCATGATGCATGGTTCAAGGTGCACTCTAATCATTACGTGCCTATTGATAATTATTCCTACAATGATGGATTTCTTTCCCTTGAAAAGTGTTTATACATTACTCTTCCATTTACACAAGTGCTTTTAGAAAAATTACATAATCCTCCTTACATAGGTCATCGAGGTATACTTACTACTTTAAAACCAATAATAGATTATTTTGATTGACTTAATGTAAAGAATGATGTTTCCAACTTTGTTTCTAAATGTCTTGTTTATCAAAGAACTAAGCAGCATCATGGGAAACATCATGGCTTACTAATACCATTGCCTATTCATAATGGCCCTTGGAAAGAAATTTCTATGGATTTTATTAGTGGTTTGCTTATTGCTTCTATGTGAAATGCTATGATTTGGACTATTGTTGATGGATTTAGTAAGTAAGCTTATTTTATTCCATGCAAAAAGATATTGTCTGCTTCACAAGATGCACATCTTTTCATTAACCATGTTTTTACACATCATGGTTTACCTAAAGTTATTATTTCTTATCATAATTCTAGATTTTGTAATCATTTTTGGATTGATTTATTTTCTAATCTCAGATCTAAAATTGATTTCACATTTGCTTTTTATCCTGAGAGTAATGGGACCAGACTAAAGCAACTAGTAGCACCATTCTAGACGACTTGTTTAAGGTCCTACACTATTTCTACACTAGGAACTTAGAACCAAACCTATTGGAGTATGCACAGATCGAAGTGTATACAAAACAAGAGAGAGAAGAGGGAGAAAAAGAGAGAGAACTTGTGGACAAGATCACCTTTTATAATAGCATACAATGGCAATACCAGCAAGAAAGTGTTGCACTGTGCTTGGAATGAATTAACTGAAGTGAACAATGGGAGGCCCCCTTTTCTAGTGCACAAGAAAGTGTTGCACTATGCATAATGAAATGACTAAAGTGAACAATGGGAGGCCTCCTTTTTATAGTGCAGTGTGAGAGCTGGCCGAATTCTTATAGAGTTGGCCGAAAGCTCCACAACATACAGAAAAGAATAAAATAGGCAAAGTTCCATAACACTAAGATGCACAATTCTAACATCCCCTCTGCATCTCATACTGTGCACGAGTCTAAAGAAGATAAGCTAATGAAGATGCAACTATGGACCCTCCAGTATTGCAGATACCGGAATCACCTCGAAGCGAGCATCTGCCAACCTGTTTCCTCAAAACAAAATGCCACCATGAACATAAAAGAACTTTGCTTGGCTCCGAATTCCCACACGTGTGCAGTGAACTCCAAGAATAAGATGATGAGCCACTGGACACACTGCGCCTATAATCACCAATAGTGGACTATGAACACATCAAATCCAAAAAGCCTCGAATAATGAAGTCAGAATAGATCCTGTCCATAATCTCTACTACACCAAAGAAGACCATGTCTTGCCAGATTTTTAATGCTTGGAAATCCAACTCACGGTTCCCATGCACCAACAAGACTCTTATAGCTGGAAGCACATGGGGGAAAGTGCATGTATACTAGAGAAGTACACCATCTTGGTACTCCTGAGCTAGAAACATCCTTGGAGCCCTAGATGTGTTAATGGAAGTATCTAAATCACTGTCGTGTGTCATGTCTTTGCCCCTGTTCTGAGATGAAGACTTGCCTTTGGTCTTGTCCTTCTTCTTGGACAAATAATTCCAATAAGATACACCCAATATCAAAAAAGGTATAAGTCTCATCAAAGGTTTAAAAAACAAACACCAAATCTTATAACACCAAACCTTAGTTATTTTGCGCATTTCAGTTGAGAGAGTTTCCTCTTACTTTTGTGATTCTAGAGCGGTTTTGATGGGAGTTTCCTCACCATACCCTCTTCGTTTTTCTTACTTTGTGGGTGCTAGTAAAGGACCATGTTCATCTCTTGTACAATGGTTTTTTAACAAAATTAGAGAGGCCAACTATTTGAAGAATGTCATGACCAAGAAAGGGCTATGACATTTACAAACCGGAGTGGAAGATTGATTATCAACATTATCTTTAATATCGTCCATCACTTGGACTTCTTGTTCACCTCGATGATCTTGAAGCACTATGATTAAGGAAACCTGGGGTCGATCCACTTTTTGGAATGAAATGTTGTGCACAATGCCATGGACCTCATTAAGATGGTCCATCATGTCTATCCTCTTCTCATAGCAAATGTTTTGTGCTTGACAATCATCACTAGCTAAACATCGCCGAGTTACTCTAAATGACATCTTCATACGGAATCACATCCGTAGGTGCACTCCGAGTGAATTGAAGCCAAAAAAATCAAAAAGTTTGATGAATGGCCTAATGATTCCATAAATCAATGATTTCTCTATAAAAATAAGATTCATTTGAATCAATCAAAGCTGCGAGTTAAACATATCCTTGATGTAGCAAAGCTCAAGAAAATAAATCAAAACCATATCAAAATTATAGGCGAGAGACTCGTAGTAGGTTGGAACAACGAGTAAACTACATTTTTAAATTTTTTTAAATTCCACTATTTTTTTTCAATGGCGTGCCTGTAGCCATTAATTAATGGCATTGAATCAATCCCCCTTTTTTGTGCTAGAGAATCCAAAGATTCTATCTTACGATCTATCAACTAAGGCTCACAGGAGAACCAAGGCCATTGAATCAATCCCCCTTTTTTGTGCTAGAGAATCCAAAGATTCTAGATTCTATCTTACGATCTATCAACTAAGGCTCACAGGAGAACCAAGGCCATTGATCCCTTTTGCATTTGATGTGTCACATAGTCTTGAGGGTTGCCTATTGCCTTGGCATGCTTTTTTTCAGCCTAGTGGTCTTCTTTGGATGCTTGCTTTTGAGTAAGCATCTCAGGCTACCCAAGGTAATGAAGTCTTTCCAAAGTTCTCTCTCCAAAAGCAAGCATCTGCGAACACGACTGTAGTGGAATGGTTAAAGCGGACGAAGTCCGAGCCAGTGGTGTGGCTACGGTGTTGCGCATCCTTGTAACCGGAGTTGAGTGTGTTTGTAACCGGAGTTGAGTGTGTGAGTAGTGCATATAAACCGTTGTTTCTGGCCAAATTTTTAAAAAAGAAAAGAAAAGCAAGCATGCATCTTAGGCTACCCAAGGTCATGAAGTCTTGCCAAAGTTCTCTCTCTCGTTGATGATGTCCTTGGTGAGGACGCTGTGGCTACGCAGAATAACATCCCCTTTACCATGGCGATTGCGACTCTTATTTGTCCGCTGCTCGTCATTCACCATCGCCCACAACAGCAGCTCGGAGGGGGAGGTGGAGCTGGGCGCAGCAGTGGGAAACCCTGAAGCAGATGTGGATCCGGCCCACAACAGCAGCTCGGAGAAGGAGGAGCAGGAGGTGGAGCTGGGCGCCACGGTGGGACACCCTTCTTCCGGCACAGAAGCGGATGTGGATCCGGTCCTCGCTCAGAAGTTGCATCTCTGCGAAAGCGAAGGCTTCGACCGTCTACACATAAAGCAACTGCTGAGTCCATGCCATAGCTTCTGCAAGTGTCCGTTGAGCAAGGTCGTCTCCGTCGTCGCCCTCCTCAAGCGCAGGCAAATCTCAGGTAAGCAGGCTGCCGTGGTCTTGTCTCGCTGCCCTTGGATATTCACATACAGTCCCGGAATCTTAGACAAGAAGCTCGCCTTCTTCGAAGAATTAGGTTTGCAGACCCCCCATCTCAAGAAAGTCCTCTACAACAAAAGCCTCTCTCCCATCTTAGGTTTATCCGTGCACAACATGCAGAGGCATGTGGATCTCTTGCATGACTTTGGCGTAGAACGTGTCAGCATCCCTAAGGTCATCAGAGCTTACCCTCACTTCTTCTGCTTGAACGTTGAGAACAATATAAAGCCCACCCTCCAGTTTCTCGCTGACAAGGGCATGAGCAAGGAATCCCTTGGTAAGCTCTTGTTGCTCCGGCCCAGCATCCTGGGCTACTCTCTTTACCCTGGCTTAACTGAGAAAATCACCCTCATCAAGCACATGGGCTCTGACATCACTAGCAAACATGGGTTCAGAGCTTTCCTACATTGGAGTACCTACAGCAGCGCCCACATTCTTGCCAATTTTGAATTCTTGAAGTTACAAGGCTTTTCTCATGATGATGCGTGCAAGATCGTCCAGCAGCAGCCTGGTGTCCTCAATAAGAGGCAGGAATGTGTCCAGCAGAGCTTGGATTACCTAAAGAATGTTCTGAATCGTGACATCCAGGAGGTTGTGAAGTTCCCGGCATATCTCACATATAGCTTGAAGTCCAGAATAGCCCCAAGAATCACCATACTGAACAGGGACACCTTTTCTCTGAATTATGTGCTTTCCCTCTCCAATCAATCGTTTGACAAGAGGTTTGTGAAAAAAATAGTGAGGAAACCATGTCGCAAAGATGTAGGGACAGTATTTGCAGAAGCGAGCGTGAAGGCACCTTAGCTCACCCAATGATACTTGTAATCTGACAGAGGCATTGAAGGCCAAGGGTAATGAGGTGTCTCCTACAGAATGCATATGTGTGCTTGCTTCATTTTGGGTATACCGGGGAAAGAGAAAAGCTGGATAATGAAGAAACTTTGGCTGCTTGGAATACAAGGTGTTCTTCTGTGAGTATAGTGTTAAGCCAAACTAAGGCTTTGTAGTTTCAAGGAGAGTCTAACTTTTAACAGGCCAACAGGATGGACTAGCAAGTGTGACATTCTGACTGTACATCCCAATTTTGATGCAAGCAAAGGAAATTTGTGAGTAGAGAATACAAGGAAAATTCCGGTCATAGTTCAAGCTTTTCTTCCTTGGTCTACTGTTTGAAGCATTTTCATGCTAAATCTCTTTGCTTGCTTGCACTCTTGGAGAATTTTCAGGCTGTGTGCACCAGGTGCATGCCTTTGAGGTGACTTGTTTTTTGTATTGCTACTTCCTTACAGACTGGAGCTGGCCTTGTGGCAGGATTGGCTAGGCCTAGGATCTGCTAGGGTACTGCTGGGCCAACGAGGTATCCCTTGTTGTGGTGTGCATTACCACGGTTGGCTAGTGATTGTCTTTAGCATGGGTTGGACATGCCACCATAGTAGCAACAGAACAGGAACGGGAACGGAACGAAAACCCCATCAGGGGAACGGGAACGGGCTAGAAGGGGAACGGTAACGGTAACGGTAACGGTAAGGGGGAATGAGAGAGGGAAAAGTAAGTAGCCTTGCTGCCTTGCTTTGGAAACTAGGAGTCGAAGTCTAAAGAGACTCCAGAGAGGAGCCCACTCGTGACTCTCGGAGCTGTCAAGCACACACGCCGCATGGGCCTAGGAAGTATGCGGGCAGGTGACAATAGGGTACGTCTTTCAAGGATATCCACAGGCGACTCGTGACAGCAGGTACACTTTCTCTTTTTTTTTCTTGGCCAAACATAAAAAACGTTCCCCAAAGGGGGAACGGCAGCCAGACGTTCCATGTAACTGTTCCCCCACGTTCCCCTGGCCGTTCCCATGCCAAATCGTTCCCCCATGCACGTTCCACCTGGTTTAGGCATCTTAGCCTTAGGGGAATGCGTTCCACCTTTCCCAAGCGGTGGAAACGGCGTTCCCCTGCTACTATGCATGCCACAGAACGCCTGTGTGTCTCTTCAGATGTGATTGGGCGTACACCAGGTTTGGGTCTCTCAGATGTCTAGGACTATAGGTATTTGTACTTCATATGAGAATGGGAAACTGCATTTCCATCCTTCATGGTTGTTTGAGTCAAATAAACTTCTAGTTCTGTGACCTGTTTTCTTGTGCTGGATGTGCTGCCGTGGGTCAGCCTTGCATTGCCGGGGATGCTCGGAACTACCGCGTGTAAGACCTTGTGTTTGTAATTGTATGTTAACTTGTGGTTGGCAGTTTAAAGGATCAGAAAATGGGGCCAAAAAGTCTCAACTTTGGGACTTAGTAATATTTTCGCTTATTCACACACTCGTTAACTTTAATAAGTGTGGACACCAAATGGGCACCAAACCAAATTTTGTGCATTGGGCATGTTCCCACAATTTTTAACCATGGGCACCCTCTTTTAGCAATTATGGACGGTTCTCCCTCCCAATTAAGCAATGTTGGGCTGTCATTCTGTCAAATCCCCACGGATCTTCCCTCGTGAACGATCTTGGTTCGAAACTCGAATCCTGCAAACAAACGAACAAACAAACAAGCAAGGGGGTGCAGGCCTGACTCACCTCCCAACCATGACAGCCGTGGGCAAGCCCACAATCTTGGCTGTCCCCACCGAGCCACGAGCTGAGCTAACTAGGTTGACGTACCGACCAATCTCCTCCTCGCGACGTCCCATACCGCTACGAAGCTGCCCTCGCGGGCCTCGAGACTGCTGCCGGCCTTGGCTGCACAAAGCAGGTGCACGTCTGCACTAGATCCAGGCTCCAAGACCATAGAGCTCTCACAAACTCGTGAGACTCTCTATAATACAATAACTAACCTTGGCCACCCTTTTATAGGCTCTTGGCCGGTCATCGGGCGTCCACACTTGGCCGCCCGCCCGTTAGTATATCCCTAACTCAGCTCGTCAATCAGCCTGCCTAGTTCCAAGCTTCCCCAAGCCTCGAAACTAGTCTTGCATGCGTATAGCACACGGTAGATACCCACTGTGCACATGACATACTCCCCCTCCTCTAAGAGCTCACTCCTGAGCTCACTAAAAAGCCAGGGTAATCTCTCTGAAGAGAAGTCAGTGTCTCCCATGTAGCGTCCTCCTCAACACGATCCTTCCACTTGATCTTGTATTGAAAGTTTTAAATGCTAAAAAAAACAAAAGCTAAAAACAACGTACTTGCCTTATGTTTTTTTTTTTTCAACCTCCTGGATTAGCCCCGTCAGTGAGTTGCTGCAGACGTCATCCATGAGCTGACGTCGCCTACTGCCTTGCGCCAACCTGTGCCTATCACGAAAGCTTGGGCGCCCGCCGGCTGTGCGTGGTCGACTGAGCGCTGGTCTGCCTAGGCGCCATCCTGCTGTAGGTGGCCTGGGCCGCCTCGCTACGTAAGCTTGGCCTAGGCGCTGCCCGGCTGGGGCGCCTGCGTAGGCCTGGGCTGGCTTGGGCGCCTACCCGCCTGGCCTAGGCGCCTACATGGGCCTGGCCGCCTGGCCACGCAGGCCCATGCGCCCACCTGCATACGCTCCTGCTCGCCTGCCACGTCAACAGAAGTCGCCAGCAAACCCACTCGCCAACGATTAAGTGAACCAGCAGTTCTCTTGCTCTCTCTCTCTCGTTCAATCAACGAAAAGCAATAAACGTGCTTTTCTCTCTCTTTTTTTTCTGTTTTCTCTTCCTGCAAGATATGCGACTGCACACAAGGCCTCTTCTTTGCAAAAGCAATCAACCCTATTCAACCTACCATCTCCCATCAACATGGGTGTCCTTGATGAAGGAAAAACACATACAAAACTGAAAACTGCAGTATGCACAGAAAAAACAGCAAGTTTTTTTTAACACATACCGTTCTTCGACCTCTTCTTCTCTACCTACCGACTTGCTCGTTCACGAGGTATGCTCTGATACCACTGTCAAATCCCCACGGATCTTCCCTCGTGAACGATCTTGGTTCGAAACTCGAATCCTGCAAACAAACGAACAAACAAACAAGCAAGGGGGTGCAGGCCTGACTCACCTCCCAACCATGACAGCCGTGGGCAAGCCCACAATCTTGGCTGTCCCCACCGAGCCACGAGCTGAGCTAACTAGGTTGACGTACCGACCAATCTCCTCCTCGCGACGTCCCATACCGCCACGAAGCTGCCCTCGCGGGCCTCGAGACTGCTGCCGGCCTTGGCTGCACAAAGCAGGTGCACGTTTGCACTAGATCCAGGCTCCAAGACCATAGAGCTCTCACAAACTCGCGAGACTCTCTATCATCCAATAACTAACCTTGGCCACCCTTTTATAGGCTCTTGGCCGGTCATCGGGCGTCCACACTTGGCCGCCCGCCCGTCCATACTTGGGTGCCCGCCCGTTAGTATATCCCTAACTCAGCTCGTCAATCAGCCTGCCTAGTTCCAAGCTTCCCCAAGCCTCGAAACTAGTCTTGCATGCGTATAGCACACGGTAGATACCCACTGTGCACATGACATATAGGGACCTGATTTTGGAGGGTGTGGAGATGCTCTATAACTAGGAAACAAGGTAGAAACCCTAATTTCAGATTTGGGTGTGTACAACCAACCCTAATGATGCATGACCAGTTGCAAGCAGGTTCCTCATGCTATCCTTGACCTCTCCACAAAGTTTCATCCCAGGAGATGAGCCAAACTCTGGGAAATCAATGTTTATCAACCCTAAATTAGGGCTTACAAGTGCTGGATGAAACCGATCCCGTCAAGTGGGAAAGACTCCGCTGGACACCCACACGCTTAATAGCACAACTTTAAAACCACAAATATGAAATGGACAACTTAAAACAACTTGAAATTTAAATGAAATGAAATGGAAAATGGACACCAGCACTGGGGCCGGAACGGGCCGACCCCCCCCTCAATATATGATATATTTATTGGGAGTATTTAATGAATACAATGCTCCATGGGTTCTGAGAACCAGATAATGTCCATGTACATATGAAAACAGTACCAAACAAGTAGGCTCGGATTTCGATGAAGAAAACTCGAAGCAGAACGACCACTATTGTGGTCCAATCGCTACGGTCCTGTGCTTTCACTGGACTCCGCGGAGAGCACCACACTGGTGTTCCGAGACCACGCACAGACAGGCGCTCTCGTACTAACGCCTGGCTCTCCCGATCTCAGCACCTTTGGACCGAGGTTCGCCCATATAGCTTGGACAACCCGGCACCGAACGGGTGTAGGCCGAGCGGGACGAATCTTTTACCAGATTTAAACATATAATACTTTACTCAAATCTGAAAATCACTTACTTGTAGATGGTTGATAGAAAACCCATACTCGAAGTATGAAGGAGATGAAACCACCCTTGATGAAGAAGCAGTTGCCTCGTGGTGAACCACCAAGACAAGCATCACCTCGAAAGACCACAGCCGCCTGAGAGGATGAGAGAAAACAACCACTAGGAAGCACCTTGTTGCAAAGAGCCGGCTGACTGTAGGAAGAGAAACGTAGCCCTCAAAAGGTGGCAGCTGTTGTGCAGGGTAAGCAGCCGCCTATTGGAGAGGAAGGAGGGAGTCGTGTGCAGCACAGCCGCCTGTAGACAGTTTGGCGCAGGCAACAGCAGCATAAGCACCCCCCCTGCAGAATTCAACGCAGCCACCAGAGAGTACAGTCGCAGCAGAGGGTACAGAAGGTACACAGCCTGCAGCAAGAAGGTACAGAGAAGGTACACAGCCTGCAGAAAACTGGCGCAGCCACCTGTATGAAGTGCCGCCACTGTGCAGGGAAGGAGAAGTAGCCGCCAGCAGGGTATAGTCGCCTGTATGAGCAGCAGCCTGTAGGGCGGATGCAATGGTATAGCAGCCAGCCGCCTGCAATGAGTGCTAGCCGCCTGTAGAAGAGGAGGCGCAGCCAGCAGCAGAGACAACAGAAGCAATCGCCTGTAGAATACGTACGCCAGAGAGAGGAAGAATCGCCGGTTGCCTCACGTAAGGTGGAAAACGATTTCTTCCACGCTTGAAGGGGGCCCTTTCTTTTAATAAAATTAATGTGTAGTTTAACTCCACGCTTGCATGAGGGTGGGGGAGTTTGGGTAGGTGCCCTTGCCCACCCCCACACTCACTTAAATGGGGCTCCCCACCTTGGCCCCAAAGTGGGTGCCCAAAGTGGTGCCCACATTTAAATGAATGTGAACACTTCACCTTATAAAACAAAGGGGTTAGAGATAAAATATTAAAACAACATGTACCATATACTTACCACCTGTTCACATGCACTGAAACTCGTCAGAATACAGAGCAGACTTCACGACTCACTGGCAGGCGTCCCCGCTCAGTAAGTAACACGTCAAGCAGGCAAACACACGAATACATGTCATGCGAAAACAGTTTCAAACATGCAAAATATGTGTGCATGTGCAAATAGTAACATGGACATATCTCCCGTTCATGGAACATGTACAAAATATCTGTCGGCACAAAACTGGCACGACATAAAACATAAAAACCTGGTCTTCCTATGGAGTGACAGTCCCATAGGTAAGACACAGTTCCAGGCACGAGTTTCCCTAGGTGTGACAGTCCCATAGGTAAAACACGGCACGAATACTGGCTCTTCCATGGCGTGACAGTCCCATGGATCGAACACAGTCCAGGTCATACACGGGTGGCACTGATCTGGCTCCCGTCCATACGACACCATCCTGCTAACACACGGGTGGCACCAGTCTGGCTCCCGTCCATGTCAGCAAAATACTGGCCTCTCCACACGAGACACCGGCCTGGCCTCAAGTGAACGAGACGCAAAAACTAGGAATGGACCAAATGGTCGGCCAATTGGTGACACTGGACATCAAGTACATGTGAGAGGCAGCCATCTCATGCTTCTTCTTAGTGGGATTCATGTATGTACCAAGTTTCACCATGGGAAAATGCCTTGATTATTTGCAATTTAGGGTTTTAGGGTTGGAAATTAGGGTTTACTTTGACAACATTTTTACTTATTTGGAGTAGCCCCTAGAGTGCTCAAGACAAGGAAAATAGGGTGTTTTTGTTGTTACATGACTGAACTAGCATTAAGGTTTGCATTTCAAACCCTAACTAAGGATTTGGAGCCATTTTAGGGTCCCATTGGAGGCCCTGTCAAGGGGCCTTTGGTTGAAAGATCTTTGGGGTGATGTGCCTTTTCCTTGGGTGCTATCACCTAGGCGGTGGTGGCACCCCATACTTGTATATCACTTGTCACATGTACTCTGCATTGGAGTGCTATGTGACACATTGGTTGTACATCAGTGCAACATGTGTACAATAGGATTACCCTTTTTAGGTTCATTTTGTTGCACGCCGTGACCCCATTGTGAGCCCCAGTTTGGGACATGTCATGCACGAGCTACATAGGTCAGTCTCCAAGCCTTAGAGCATTTGCATGTGTCAGTTCTGTTACCCACTTGGAGAATTCAACATATAAGTACATTTAGATGATCAATCTATTGCATGCTACATTAGTATCAGAGCTGAAGTTTGTGACCCAACTTAGCTACCTAAAAAGTGTGAGCATTCCATGGATGGTAAAACTGTGGCAGTGGTTAAGAAAAACCACCCAGGCCTCCACAGTGTTAGGCGAGACTTCATCAAAAAGCTACAAAGAAGATATGGAAGGAGAGATCAACAAAGAAGACACCACCACGACAGAAACGCTACCTGTTCCGACCTTGTGTTTTTCTCTGGACAGTAAGTAGGTGGGCACGGGCACGGGATGGACAATGTGAGGCATCAGTTTGGAATCGAGAAAGAAAGCCATGTGTGGCTAGCCCCAAGTGTGAAGGGGACAAAAGGATTTAAAGAAAGGGACAAAAGAATTAAAGTTTATAAGGTTTTAAAACCTTAGATGATTTAAAATAATAAAGGATGCGTTTTTTTGGGCTATTGCTTTTAGTTCTTGGCTTTTTGAAGAAAAGCGAACTGAATTGCATATTGGTTATAAAGTGAAGGGTGGCGGAATTCGATGTGTGGTGTGGCGCATCACAGGCAAACATGCGTAACATGCTGAGCAGGCTTGTGCAGGTCTGCAGGACAGGAGGACAGCCACGAGCCGGCGGCTGCAGGCTCTCTCTCTCTGCACTGTCACGTGGGTTGGACTGCGCTTGCTCTCTCTTTATCTTTCTCTTGGGAGAAGGCGTAGGGTTACAGGTTGTTGCAGATACGTGGGCTGAGCAGGTGGCTTACAGGTCGGTAGGACAAGAAGCGCACACTTGTGGCTGAGCAGGATTCCTCATGCGGAGAGCTTTAAAGGTCTCCTTGGGCTATGTTTTTGGAGACATCAAGGGATTGCCCTCCTCCCCATGTGTGTGGGCGCACGCTCGCATGTGTGTGAGTGCCGGTGGGCGCTCGTGCGCGCACGTGGGTTGTTGGAGGAGGCGCTGTTGATCTTGGCTACTGTTGTGGCAGCTTTGTGTGGGTTGTACGAAAGCGCAGGATTGCTGTGGATGTTCGTGTTCATGTTGTATGAGAGTGCTGCTATATCAAACCATGGGGGGAGGTAGCGGTGGCCTTATTCCCCAAACCTTTTTGGCGCAGGAGACTAGAGATAGGCTTTTCTCTTTCTCTCTCTCATCATGGACTGCAAGCCCTGCTGAAGAGACTTGGATACAGAAGATCAAGCTACATATACACGGGATGATGTTCACGGAAGAGATGTATTGTTCCTCTTCGTCTTGAACTTATGTGTATTCAGGGGTTGCTTGACATGTCTTCCATCTTTCTCTCTCTGGGTTATGGAAAAGCACAGGGTATTGCTATGGAAAACAACCCTGGTTTTGGCACTATGATTGGATGGTGTATCTGTGGATTTCTCATGGAAACAAGACTTTGGTTTTCAAGGAAATAGGCTTATGGTTTATGGAATACAGGTCTTTAGTTTATCGGATACAGGTCTTTGGTTTCATGTGGAAAACATGTCTTTGGATTCATGTGAATAGGTTGTAGTTTTCTCGAGGTTACATGCAAGGTGTGGCTATAGGGAAGGACATGTGGTATGGTGCAACCCTACTGTTGTTTGGGAAAAGGTTTGAAGGATCCATGTTAGAGATGGAGAAGACCTTTGGAAAGCAGGGAGGTGTTGTATAGGTGTGCCTTCTCTATGGTATGTTGTGCTGTAATAACGAGAGTTCTCTTTTGGAAGTCTTGGGTGAAACTATAAGGGATCCTATTGATGGAGGATTCTACAAGTTGTACTTTGTACTCAAATTTGATCAAGTAAAGAAATACCGCAAGGGGCACCTGCTTAAGGTTGCGGACAAACTCATCCCACGCATAAGCTGCCATACCGAATCTGGTGTGGGCATGAGCCCATTGAGTCCACCAAGGAATGGCCTCACCTTCCAATGTCGTGTGCATAAAATGCCATGGACATTCTCAGAAGCTAATCCAGAAGGGGCAGCCAGAAAAAGATCAATTAGAAACTAGAAGTTGGAGCATAAGGTGTTGAAGAGGCAAGTGTGGACTTGGAGCAAGGCATGGAGGATGCTGTCGGCTGCAAGAAGGATGACGTCGGCTGTACCAGAGGATAGGGCGGTTGAAAGCGCATCAGTACATGGGATTATGACGAGTCGTCACTGCATTTATGATTATGTGACCAGTTGGCTGGCCGACTGTTGGTCGGCCAGAATTCCAAGAAATCCAAGAGCCTATAAAAGGCGTAGGTGCTCATTGTGTTAGATCATTCAACTCCTTTGAGTTGGGTCTTAGACTAGGATTTGTTTTGGGTGTATACCACCTTTTCATGAAGGCAGCCTAGGGCTGTAGATGTAGGTACCTTTTTGTACCATTAGAAATATACTGAATTTCCAGCATCTCTCTCTCTCTCTCTACTCTCCCTTTTGTCTGCGTTTTTGCATTAGCATGTTCTTAGTGGTGTTTAGGGCTGAAAGAAGACTCCCAGAGCTTCCGCGTGCTAGATTGGTATCAGAGCATCAGGCTCAGCAAAGCTAAACACTGATTCAATCCCATATGATGGTGTACAGGTCCAAGGTACAGGAAAGTACACGGATACGAAGCCCAAGGCAAGGAACACAGAATCGGGAAGAGCTTCCAGGAGGTTTGTTGGTGGTGTTCCACAAAGCCAGAGGGGATGGCAGTTCTGTGAGCTAGATAGGTTCTTGGGCAACGGTCCCAAGGGAGGATTACCCTCCAAGGGGTGATGTGAGAGTGCCAGACTCATTTCTCAGGAACGAAGACCATAGTTGTTTCTCGTATCGGTACGAACCCATTCGTACCGTACGGTTCTTACAGTACGAGTTGAGTTGAGTTGAGTTGAGTTGTTTTTTTTTCCCACAAATTTTTTTTTTTGGAAAAAAGAAAATTCCAAATGCTTTTAAAAAATATAGAAACCATGATTAACCAAGATCCCAAATGCCCGCAATACTTCACACCTTTTGTGTTCACTCAGTATTCCATATGGGGTTGTTGAGAGACCTAAAAAATCTGGCAAGGTAGACTGGTAGTGTACACTTGATTGGTAGGATGAGAGAATCTTGCTACATCACTTGGACATCCCTGGTATAAGACAGTTAGATTCTCAAGTTATGTACGAGGGAGAAGATTCTCAAGTTATGTACGAGGAGAAGATTTGGACATGGCCATTTTGATCTAGAGAGGAGTCCCTAAACCTATCACCCTAGATGCACTGCTCGTATTTGTGCAATGATCGTCCCTTAGTCATAAATGCTACACTGGGAGACCTTTGGTATTGCATTACCCATCCAGGTTCTTTTTTGGAGACAATCGGGAGATCCAGCTGGGAGAGACACATATCCATGTTCTCGTTCCTCAAGCACTGTAGACTCCTTCCCTCCCAACCTTCCCTCATATTCAAGCTTGAAGCTCCATAGGTTGTAAGTGTAAAAAAAAAAACCGTATTTTATCGTATGGTATTTGAAAATTTCATATCGTACCAAAAATTCCCATACGGTATCGTATTTTCGTACCGTGACAACTATGATGAAGACCAAGACAGTGTTCAGAGTCAGGGCATGAATGGATTGCGGACTGGAGGGAACAGCTGCATAGATATTATTCAGAGTCAGAGTGGTTTTGGAGATCGGGCCGGGTTTTCAGTGAAAAGGGTTGCTAGAGTTGGATGGATGACAAAAAGACTCTGGGAATAGAGTGGGATGATGACAGTCATCCGGGAACTTCCCCTGTTTGTTTTCCTTTTCCAGGTCCTCAAAGGTGTTGAAGTGTTTTGTGTGTGAGTGTTTGTTTCACCGCCCGTCGAGTTTTTTGAAGGCCGGTTTCATTACCACAATTCAGTGAAGATTTTGTCAAAGCAATTTTAGAACAAAATAGATTGCCTAGGCAACAAATTGAGGCTAAAGAAGAAGAAACAAAAAAGCCAAAGAATAAAAAGCTAAAGAGGAGGCTGAAAAAGCCAAGGAAGCAGTTGAAAAGCCAAAAGAACTCTCAGAACTTGAAAGATTGTTCCTCATCATGGAGCAACAAAGGCAGAAAGTGTTAGGATTTTGTGCATCTCTATGTGTGGGAACATGTGTTTGTATTGAGGCGCATGTGTATTTTCTCTCACTGTTTTAGGTTGTGGCTGATTTATAGGTCGCGGGATATTATTCATGATGCTAGTCGGGCAACTCCCACTATTGCCTATATAAAGGCCTCTCTCCCATTGTTGTAATCATTCAATCCCAGCACATATTGTCTATTTCCCATTTGGTGGATGTACAACCCTTGTAACCTCTTTGCTATGATAATAGAACTTGGTCATTGCTTACTTCCTCTCTCTCTCTCTCTCTCTCTCTCTCTCTCTCTCTCTACATTGTGATCGCTTCCACTTGTGCATACTTTCACATGGTATCAGACGTCTAGGTCTTGGCTCTCTGCCTCTAGGTAACCCCTTCCTTTCCTCATCTGCGGTTTTTGGAGCAAGAAGTGGTGTTGTGTTTTTCAACAAGTGGCTGCATTTTTCTTCTCCACGTGTCTTCCACATCAGTCTTTCTTTTGTGGGCTATCCTTGCTGTAAAGGTTCTGGCTAGGTGTCAAGGGGCAAGCTACAAGTGTCTACGTTTTCTTCTGGAGGCTGGGTTTTGTTCTTCTTCGGGCTCCTCTCATCAACGTTTTTCATCTTGTAGTCCTCCTGCCCCTGCATCATCTGCAAGGCATCACGGTGCAACCTTAGTGGCTGCGTTTTTTTGCTTCTTCAAGCAATTTCTGCGGTGGTTGGTGGTGTGGTTGCACGGTGCGGTATGAGAAGTGGCTTCGACGGATCCTCTTCTTCCCCGGCTTCCCTCCCCTTCCGGTACGCTTTTCGGTGCGTTTTGGTGGACTGTGTGCTGCTGTCCAGCCCCTTCTTTCCTCAGTTTTTATGAGGGGTCTGATTGGTCCTCGTGCTCTTATCTGTCGGATGTGCTTGAGAGAAGTCTTGGAGTGTTGAGATTCGAGGTTTTCATGCAGTTTTCTTGTAGCGGTGGTGTTTCTTTTGCTGTGGATATGGCTCCCCCGTGTACGACAAAGGAGGACAAGTTTGATGGGACAAATCTGGTCACGAGAGCTTTCTGATGCCAGGTCATTGGGCCAATCTTTTTTATTTTGATGACCTAAGCTCCTTCCTATTCATAATTGCAAAGAAATGCGTTTCATTCATTTTTTATGAAACAAAACGATTCAAAAATGTTTCTTTCGAATGAAACACGTTTCTTTCCCTCCCACCTGTCATCAGTATACTTTGGGCGTTTTTAATCCATGAGGCTACTGATGACGACATCGAAGATGTTGAGGATTGAGTGCCGAGGCTCCAGATTGAGGACTCTAGTCTTTGGGGCTATCAGGCTCCTCTAGTTTGTCATGCATCTATCAACATGCTTTACTTTGTGTATTTCAGGTGTCCTTTTTTTATCAGCTCAGGATTTAGACTTTTTGTGATCACGAGTGCTCAGTGGACTATTTCACATATTGTTTCTTGAGTTTCGAGCAATCACCATTATTGGTGATGGCATCAAGATCTTGATTCTTGATGTTACCAATTTACTTATGCCAGTTGGTCGGTTGGGTGTCCACTATAACTGGGTCACCTTGAATCTTTAGTTTTAACTTGTAAACATGTTTTAATGTGTAAATGATGCATGTTTAATATTGTTTTGTAAGCAAGGCAACACATTATTTGCATATTATAAACTTATATATAAATTTTGGGGTCTGTACCCCCCCCTCTTGTATGAAACGTTTGGGATTTGAAAGAAACGTTTTTGAAATGTTTATGAAACGCGTTTCAAAACTATGCTCCTATTGGAAGAGGAATCAGTCCTCATAACACAGGGTAAGTTAAAGGTTTTGTCTCTTGATCCAGATCATGCCTTAGCATCAATGCAGAAGAAGATTCGGAGTCATTGTTGCTCGTGTGGGAAGAAAGGACAGTTGTTTAAGGACAAAGGCTTCATCCTCGAAGAAGACCAAAGATAGGTTACAGGATAGTGATTTAGATGCTTCTAGTGACACATCTAAGGCACCCAGGCCACTTTCGGCTTGGGAGGACCGAGACGGTGTTCTTCTCTAGTTATACAAATAGTTTTCCCCATGTGCTTCCAGCCTATTGGGTTCCGAATACTCTGTAGGGTCCCCACCATGAATGGTGTATTTGCTTTATTAGAATGATGTAAATCTGAAATGAAGACTGGTTCTTGACTTGCACTTCTTCACCTTGGTTGAGCACTTCCCCTTGGCTATCCTAGCCCTTGGAACGCAGCAACCCTTTGTGAATAATGAGATACTAGACTGAATTCTGGTCTTGGGTTTTTATACCCCTTCTATGCTCTAGTCGGTTGGTTCTAATCTTCTCACTTGGTCTTTTTTGCAAAATTATGCTTTATTTTCAGCATTTTCACATTGGCTGTCTTGGCCACCTTGCACATGCTGTCGCACAATGCTTGGGTCTGGCCGACTAGTGCTGGGCAGCCTTTTGAATTGGTCGATTGGGTGCTAGGCAGCACCCAGGTTTGGCCACCTAGTTGGGTTGGCCCCAAGGCCTGTCGGCTGCCTGGTCAAGCCCTCTTGGGTTGGCCGACATCTTGCCCAGCACCTCCTTGGGTGGTGGGCAAGGCCTGGGGCTTGCCTAGCTTGGAACCGGCCTTCAGAAATCTGACGGGCGGTGAAACAAACACTCGCACATAAAACACTTCAACGCCATTGAGGACCTGGAAAAGGAAAACAAACAGGGGGAGCTAGAGTGCTCCTGCAAACAGTACACGGACACCGATTGGCCCCAAAACGCAGTGGCGCCCCTTGTGGTATTTCTTTAATTTGATTACAATAAGGTTGGGAACTCAGCCGTCATAGTAGAACTCCTGAAGCCTGCAAATACCCTGCATCATGGCTTCATATCCACTCGGCATCCACAAACAAGTCCAGCCATTGTTCACCTCAAAAGACTCTCACACATTGAGTCCTGCATACAGAAGTCTTTTCCCATGATCACGACTGCCACAACCATCCATAGCCTCTCACCCTATGAACAGCATCACACCCTGACACATCCAGTGCTTCTGCATCACAACACAGACTCCCAAACTGTCTCTCAAAAGAGAACTCGCATCACAACACAGCATACCATACAGTCGACGCACCTGTACCAACCCTCTCTACCTTCCAAGGGTACTATCCATCTCTTTCATGGATTCCCTGTCCCCTGCCCAATCAGTAGCAAGGCTGTACCAAACATGTGTCCATTCCTGTACCTTCTGCTTGCATGTGACCTATGTCCTGGAGAAACCCAAAAACATGTTTCCTCAGAAACCTACGACCTGTTTCCACATGAAACCCTTAGGCGTGTTTCCCTTTGAAACTTCTGTCCTGTTTCCATAAAAAACCATTCATGGCACCATTCAACAACAGTGCCAACAACAGCATACATCTAGTTACCTGTTCCCTCATGAAACATCTGGAAACATAGAGATGCCCATAACTGTAGGTCCCGCTGTTCCTTTCTAGCAGGAAGAAAACAATCTGCTCCATGAGCATGCAGCCATGCGAGCTTGCTTCACTCCCATGCCAAGAAACGCATTCAAGTGACCTGTACTTGCAGCCAACCAAAACATCCCATAAACAATCTCAAAACAGTCCTGGCTCTGCGCCTCCTTCAGCCCGCTCCTTCCAAGAGAGAGAGAGAGAGATAGAGAGAGACCTGATCAGCCTGCCTGTGTTCAGCCCATCACCTCCCCTCCTAAAACGGCCTGCAGTCCTGGCCGCCTTCTATGGGTGAGAGAGAGGGAGATAAAGAAAAGTTCTGCGCCTACAGTCCAGCCCTTGCCTGCTGCTGTCCAGCTGGACACAACGCTCCCTGCTGGACACAACGCTCCCTGCTCCCCACCGTTATTCTGCAGCCAGCCGCCTGTAAACTCCCCGACCAGCCTTCCAAAGGCGTGTGGAGAAAAGCGCGTACTGTTCTGTCCAGCAGCCGCCTACAGTTCCCCTTGTGCGTGGAGAAAAGCATGCACTGCTCTGTCCAGCGCTGCCTGCAGCCGCTCGTTTGCCGAGAGAGAGAGAGCATGGCATGATGACACCTATACCTGCAGCAGCTGTTCAGTCCGCCTGCACAGCCAGTCCAACAGCCACCTAACACCTTCCCTTCTGCAACCTGTCAAAAGCTTGTAGAGCCTGCTGTCCTTGCAAAGGAGAACCATCCCACATGTGCTCCTCTGTCCAGCAGCCGCCTCTGTGCAAAGGAGGAAACCGGTGTGTAAGAGCAGTCCTCCTAAGTGGAAATGTCAAATCCCCACGGATCTCCCCTCGTGATCGATCTTGGTTCGAAACTCGAATCCAGCAAACAAACGAACAAACAAACCCACCGAGCCATGAGCTGAGCTAACTAGGTTGACGTACCGACCAATCTCCTCCTTGCGACGTCCCATACTGCCACGAAGCTGCCCTCGCGGGCCTCGAGACTGCTGTTGGTCTCGGCTGCATAAAGCAGGTGCACGTCTGCACTAGATCCAGGCTCCAAGACCATAGAGCTCTCACAAACTCGCGAGACTCTCCATAATACAATAACTAACCTTGGCCACCCTTTTATAGGCTCTTGGCCGGTCATCGGGCGTCCACACTTGGGTGCCCGCCCGTCCATACTTGGGTGCCCGCCTGTTAGTATTTCCCTAACTCAGCTCGTCAATCAGCCTGCCTAGTTCCAAGCTTCCCCAAGCCTCGAAACTAGTCTTGCATGCGTATAGCACACGGTAGATACACACTGTGCACATGACATACTCCCCTTCCTCTAAGAGCTCACTCCTGAGCTCACTGTGCACATGACATACTCCCCTTCCTCTAAGAGCTCACTCCTGAGCTCACTAAAAAGCCAGGGTAATCTCTCTGAAGAGTAGTCAATGTCTCCCATGTAGCGTCCTCCTCAACACGATCCTTCCACTTGATCTTGTATTCCGTGATAAGCGTATTACGCAATCTGCGTTCACGAAATCCAAGAATCTTTTCAGGTTCGTGCGGAACAAATGTCATGTCCTCGACATCTATAATTTTTGATCTGCTCCACCCAGTACTTCCTTAAGTCTACTGACATGAAATACAGGATGAACTTTCACATGAGAAGGCAAATCCAATTCATATGCAAGTGAACCAATTCGTTGTGTAACACGAAATGGTCCACAGTATCTAGGGGATAATTTCGGAGATCTACCTGTCCGTAAAGTCTCAGAATCTTTCGGAACTCGCAAATACACTATCGTTCCTTCAGAGAACTCTCTTGGTGAACGATGTCTATTAGAATAAAACCTGTCTCGGTCTTGAGCACTTCTAATAGATTCCTTCGCAACTTCTAACATTTCCTGCATATCTTGCAAAAAATTACGTGCTGCATCATGCTGAAGTCTTGAGAATCCTACTGTAACAGGTGATCTAGGTTGAAAACCATACATAAGCATGAAAGGACTAAAACTTGTACTCGTATGCTTAGTACTGTTATATGCAAATTCTAACATAGGAAGATAATCCTCCCATGAACTCTGTCTTTTGGATACATATGCTCGAAGCATATCCTCCAAAATCTGATTCACTCTTTCAGTGTGGCCATCAGATTGAGGATGATCTGAGGAACTCAAATTCAAAGTTGTTTCCAACTTCTCAAAAACAAGTTTCCAAAAATCACTCGTAAACTTAGAGTCCCTATCACTGACTATGTCCTGCGGTAACCCGTACAGTCTAAACAATTGCTCGATAAACTGTCGAGCTAATTGCGTAGCTGTAATAGTCTTCCGGGTCGGTAAAAATCTAGCCATTTTTGTCAAGCGATCTACCACAACCCAAATAGAATCATGGCCTTGATGTGTTCTTGGCAATCCGGTAATAAAATCCATGGAAATACTTTTCCATTTATTACCTGGGATTTGCAAAGGATGCAACAATCCAGCCTGTCTAAAGCGTTCAGCTTTATTTGCTTGACAAATCTGACACTCGAGAACATAATCTTCTACATACCCTTTCATCTTCGGCCAATAAAAAGTGTGCTTCACTAATGATAGTGTCCTGTGTACCCCAGGGTGTCCAGCAGAAGGGGCGTCGTGACACTCCTTAAGAATCTTGGATCTAATGTCCGGGATTTGTGGTACACAAATTTTGTCATTACGGAATAGCAAACCTCCTGCAGCCTGAATAGTAGACCGCTCAGTCATCGAGTCTTGGTCAATCAATGAGCTCCCATCCTGGATCTTCTGCCAAAATGGACCAAAATAACTATCAGTCCTGCAAAGCCCTCTCAATGACTGAAATAAGTCGGTAGAAATCTCGGTGAACGACAAAGTATTCACCTCTCTAATCCGACTAAGCGCATCTGCAATACTATTCATGGACCCTTTCCGATAACGAATCTCAAAATCAAAATCTTGCATTAACTCCGCCTAACGAGCCGCCCAACGAGCTTTCCTTCCTCTCAAATCATCCGCATCACACACATACTTGATTGACTGATGATCAGTCAATACCACAAACTTGGAGCCATATAAATAATGTCTCCAAACCTTGAGAGCATGAATCACAGCATAAAGCTCCTTCTCAAGGGTTGGCCAACGAGATTGAGTGTCGTCTAGCTTTTTACTTTCAAAAGCAACCGGTCTACCATCTTGAAATAAAGCAGCTCCGATAGCATAGTCACTGGCATCAGTTTCAAGAACATAAGGTCGACTAGGATCAGGCAATGCTAAGATAGGTGCTTCCTTGACTTTATCTTTCAAAAGTCTGAAGGCCATATCCAAATCGTTATTCCAAGTGATAGGCTGATTTGACTTACGTCCACGACCTTTCAATAAGTCGGTCATCGGTAGTGTGAGCTGAGAGTACTTCCGTACAGATTTTCGAAGAAAAACAACAAAACCGAGAAAAGAACGAAGTTGTTTCACTGTTCGTGGTATAGGCCAGTCCAAAACCTTTTGAACTCGGTCATAGTCAATGCTCAATTCATCTCTAGTGATCTTGTGTCCCAAGTAAATGATGTCGGTCATAAAGAACTCACATTTACTCAACTTAGCATATAGTCGATTCTATCTTAAAATAGATAAGACAATCGTGAGGTGTCTGACATGATCCTCAAGAGTACGACTATATATCAAAATATCATCCAGGAACACCACCATAAATTTTTCCAAATGTTTACGAAAAAGATCGTTCATCATTTGCTGGAAAGTGGTTGGAGCATTGGTTAACCCAAAAGGTAATACGAGAAACTCGTAATGGCCATACCTAGTCCGAAAGGCGGTTCTTTCGACATGCCTTTCATGAATACGTATCTGGTGATAGCCAGTACGTAAATCTATCTTCGTGAAATATTTCGCTCCTGCTAACCGGTCAATCAGGTCATCTGATCTAGGGAGAGGATAACGGTTCTTAATGGTCAGCTTGTTCAATCTCTTGTAATCTATACACATTCTTCAGGTATTGTCCTTCTTTCTCCTAAGCAACACAGGTGCACCCCAAGGTGATTTACTTGGACGGATCTGGCCCATCCTCAAATAATCTTCGAGTTGTTTAGCCAACTCATCTTCCTCAGCTTGGCTCATCCTATAAGGTGGAATACTCACATGATGAGCACCAGGGATCAAGTCAATACGATGATCTACTGCCGTTCAGGTGGTAAACCCGATGGCAGTTCCTTAGGAAATACATCTTGAAACGAATCAAGTATCTTCTGTAATTCTTTGCTTTCAAACACACTTAATTCATTTACATCCATGGAAGGGATGAGAAAAGAAGAAAGTGGAATCAATATACAATGGAAAGCGGTGTACAAAGAAGAATCCATTATATTTCTTGTATTTACAAGAGGTCCCTGAGAGGGATGGATACAATCACCTAAAATACTATACTTGGTGTCCCTATGTTGAAAAGAAAAAATATGACTAGACCAATCTATCTGGACGTCAAGAGTCTTAAACCACTCAATCCCTAATAACAAGTCTACATTTTCCAGATACATAACATAGCATTCCAGAGTATCTTTGTAGTCCTGAATCTGGATTGGAAGCATCTCCACCTTGCGATCCCAAACTTGCCTTCTCGCAGGTAGGCGTGCCTCTTAGGTATGGTCGCTAAGTGTTGTATCAAGACTCAATTTCTGCACAAGTTTGTAGTTAACAAAGTTATGCGAACTGCCAGGGTCTAAAAGAATGTGAATCTTATGGCCATTCACTTCTCCATAAACTCGAAGAAGATCATGCAAGCCAAATACCTTAGAATTGAACAGACAATTAGAACAAGTACTAGGGCGAGAAAGTACAGTAATTGACGTACCTGTCAAAGACAACTGGTTAGCTGCCTTTGGCTTGGGTCCTGCGTTTGACTTGGTACCCTTTTGCTTCGGGCACTCATTACGCATGTGTCCTTTTTCTTTGCATTTAAAACAACGTCCTTCCTTCTTGAGCTTCAAAGTTCTAAGGAGTCGTTTCTTCTTCGTTGGTGTCGAACTGGAATTCTTTGAAGGTTGGTCCAAAGACTTTCCTTCTGTTGCGTTAGCCATAGGTGCGGAGAACTTTCTTTTATGCTTGCTCCCCTGCTCGGTAACGGGTTTGGACTTGGAAGAGACCATCGTATCATCATAGATACGAGCTGAATGAATGGCTTCGTCCAAAGTTTTACATTTGTTATTTTTAACCTGTAATCGGTATGAGTCTGGTAAACCAGCTACGAAAAACCCCAAAAGAGTCGTGGGATCCATCTTTGTAGCTTTCATCTGCAAGTCACGAAACTTCTGGAGGTAGATCTCATAAGTGAGGTGCTGCGAGGTCATGGTCAAAGCTGAAAACCGGGCAACAACATCGTAATCATCCTCTTTCTTGAGGAATTCTTTCTTAAAAACGTCTTCGAATTGTGTCCAAGTCGTTGGCTTAGGGTTGAGTTCCTTCCACCAAAGCAAAGCTTTGCCAGACAGGAAACCTGCTGCTAATTGGATCTTCTTTCCATCACCATATGGATGAAAGTGAAAGTGAACTTGCCACTTATGTAGCCACGTGTCCACGATCTCCTTGGTACGTTGCTTTTGCTCGCCCCCGAACGGTTCCGGAGTAATGTTGGAGCCTAAAGCTGAAGCCAAGGTATCCATACCCGAGAAAGTAGAGAGGGTAGTGGTCAATAGAGCAATGGAGTCTTGCATCTGGGCTGCGATTTGTGCCTGACGTTCCGTCGAAGAAGCTTCGAGAGCCACTTTGAACTCTTGGAAATCTGATTTTGACACAAAATCGTCAAAAAGATCGGCATCGGTATCCGTAGCCGGCAAGCCTTCACGTTCCACAAGGGGCTCCAACTCCGATTCTTGGGTTGACATCGTGAAGAGGGTACATGGAGAGAAAATTCGATCTTTGCACAATGAAAGTGTGAGCGAACTTGAGAGCTTGAGAGCTTGAAAACTTGAGAACTTGAGAGATGTGTGGCAAGAAGCCTACTTGAGGGGGTTTATAAAGGTTTCCCAAAAGCCAAAAAATCTCCAAAAGCTAGGCTTAGCTTTTGCTTTGCTTTTGTGTTATATATATATATATATATATATATATATTTTTTTTTTCTTGAATATATATATATATGTATATATATATTCTTTTTTCAAAAATAAATAAATAAACACCTTTAAACTTTGGAGGAGAGTCTTTTAAAACTTCGAAAATTTTAAACACTAAAAAAAACGAAAGCTAAAAAAAACGTGCTTTCCTTGTTTTTTTTCCCTCCAGGATTAATCTGCCCGGCGCCTGGATTAGCCCGCCGGTGGAGCTGCCGTCGCCAGCTGCTGATGTCGCCATGCTGCCGTCGCCAACCGCTGCCGACGCCTGATCGCCCGTCGACGGCTGCTGCTATCTTGCGCCTGCAAACAGACCGCGTGGGCCTGGGCTTCATGGCAACGTGGCCCTGTCGGCCTGGCCTGGGTTGGGCGCTCGCTTGGACTAGGCACCGCCTGGGCTGGCTGCGCAGGGCTAGGCCGCTTGCTTACCCAGCCTTGGGCGCCTGCGCTTATGTGGCCAGCTGCAAGCCTGGCCGCCTTCAGTCGATGGTAGCCCATCGCCAGCAACAACCCGCCAGCGTACCATCCCGCCAGTGCATCGTTCACACTTACGCTCTCTCTCTCTTGTTCAATGAAAAAAAACAAACGTGCTTTTTTTTTGATTTCTCTTCTTGCAGTTGATGCGACTGCACCAACAACTCCCTCTTTTCTTTGCAAAGCAACGACCCTTACTACACTACCATCTCCCATCAACATGGGTGTCTTTGATGAAGAAAAAACACATACTAAATTTGAAATCTGCAGTATGCACAGTAAAAACAGCAAGTTTTTTTTAACACATACCGTTCTTCGACCTCTTCTTCTCTACCTACCGACTTGCTCGTTCACGAGGTATGCTCTGATACCACTATCAAATCCCCACGGATCTCCCCTCGTGATCGATCTTGGTTCGAAACTCGAATCCTGCAAACAAATGAACAAACAAACAAACAAACAAGCAAGGGGGTGCAGGCCTGACTCACCTCCCAACCATGACAGTCGTGGGCAAGCCCACAGTCTTGGCTGTCCCCACCGAGCCACGAGCTGAGCTAACTAGGTTGACGTACCGACCAATCTCCTCCTTGCGACGTCCCATACCGCCACGAAGCTGCCCTCGCGGGCCTCGAGACTGCTGTCGGCCTCGGCTGCATAAAGCAGGTGCACGTCTGCACTAGATCCCGGCTCCAAGACCATAGAGCTCTCACAAACTCGCGAGACTCTCTATAATACAATAACTAACCTTGGCCACCCTTTTATAGGCTCTTGGCCGGTCATCGGGCGTCCACACTTGGCCGCCCGCCCGTCCATACTTGGGTGCCCGCCCGTTAGTATTTCCCTAACTCAGCTCGTCAATCAGCCTGCCTAGTTCCAAGCTTCCCCAAGCCTCGAAACTAGTCTTGCATGCGTATAGCACACGGTAGATACACACTATGCACATGACAGGAAAGCACACCATCAAAAGATAGGCGCCTCCTTTTTGCCCGCCAGTCCCTCTTTTGAAAAAGCGCACACGTGGCCCCAAAAATAGCATATGGGCCATGTTTTCTTTCATAAAGGGCATTATAAAGACTTTAAAGGTTTTTAAAACCTTTTAAGTTAAAATCTCTTTGCTCCCTTCACACTTGGGGTTGTCCACACATGGGTTACTTTTTTTTAAACATCAATCTGATGCCATTCACAGTGTCCACCAGGTCCCCGTGCACACCTGCATACTGTCAGAAAAACACAGGGTCGTGACATACCCCCCTCTTGAAAAATAGCAAGCGTCCTCGATTGCACTCAATGGCACAGTAAGGCATCTTATGAGCAAAGACTCCCCATAAGACAAAAGCAATGGCCCTCAAGTGCATCTGGGTGATGAAAAAAATCATCGTGCACAATAAGGTCACACCGTCACGTCAAAGTGACAAACAACTCTTGCTTGTTCCTTCAGAACCTACAGCAAAAGTCTAAAACCAAGTGGAAACACGTTAACTGTGTTAGCCAAAAACAAAACCATGCATCATTCTACATATGACACACATATGCATGATACATATATGCATTCGCAAACAATATGCTCCTCAAGATGCTCTACCTACTCTAAAGTAACTGTCTAAGGATTGCTCGCAAGCCTTACGCCCATGGGCATCCCGTAGGACCCACGACTGATGGTACAACTTGAGCATATGAAAGCACTCAATGCATCCAAACAATACATCCACTAAGTACTTCCCACATGTCTCATGGCCATCCCGCAGGAGTCACACCCACCAGTGGTGCATCCATGAATATAATAAAGCACTTGATGTATCATACCAATATACATGCAGCACACGACACCCAATGTCTTCTCAATGGTACCAGGATCCAATGGCACCAGAATACAATAATACCACAAAAAGTGTATGCATACATGCACAAATAGAGTTCAATCCATATATGAACCAAACTAGTTCTAGGACTGCTCACAAGACTTATGCCATCCATAGAGTTATCCATAGTTGCAGTTATAGTTCAAGGGGCGGCCGACCGTGAACCATACCCAACTGTACCATCTCATGTGACTAGTACACAATATCATAGAAGTCCCATAAGCAGATGTACTGCCAGCCTCAATACCTTCGGGTGAATACAAAGATGTCACCAAGCGACTCCTAGATGACAACTGAGCTTGTCTGTAACAAGGGAGCGGAGGTGCTACCCCCCTCTTGAGCATCAGGCAATGCTCCAGACCTATGCTCTGTTGAACCTGAATGAGCCGTAAGTCGACTCCAACTCAAAGGCATCAAGATAAAGCTGCAAATCCTGAGGTGAATCTGCTAAGTCACCCTCCTCCATCCACTTCACATCCATCAGTGAACAGCTCTTGAACTTCACAGGATAGCGACGGGAAACTTTACCCTGTACCTTTCTTTCCTTATGCGCCAATATCTGCTCGGGAATAAGAACCTCGTCAAGTTCCTCCGCTTCCGTCTGAGCCTCATCTGATACATCCTCATTCTTGTTCTCCTGGCTGACTACTTCTTGTCCTTGGTGTCTTTTCTCCTGAGCTTCATCTTCAGCTCTTGCTCTTCACCTCATATAGGCAAAGACACACAACCTTGCACTCTCCTGCACTTCCTTTTCACTTTCCTCATGTTGAAGCTTTTGATGTGACAACCACGGGCTCGCCTGCTTGAGAAAGTTGACGATGTCCCGGCAAACGGAACCTTGGAACCGGCCTTCAGAAAACTGACGGGCGGTGAAACAAACACTCGCACATAAAACACTTCAACGCCATTGAGGACCTAGAAAAGGAAAACAAGCTAGAGTGCTCCTGCAAACAGTACACGGACACCGATTGGCCCCAAAAGGCAGTGGCGCCCCTTGCGGTATTTCTTTAATTGATTATAAGAACTTTGATTACAATAAGGTTGGGAACTCAGCCGTCATAGTAGAACTCCTGAAGCCTGCAAATACCCTGCATCATGGCTTCATATCCACTCGGCATCCACAAACAAGTCCACACCTCAAAAGACTCTCACACATTGAGTCCTGCATACAGAAGTCTTTTCCCATGATCAGGACTGCCACAACCATCCATAGCCTCTCACCCTATGAACAGCATCACACCCTGACACATCCAGTGCTTCTGCATCACAACACAGACTTCCAAACTGTTGGGTTTTATGCTGTGTATGCACCCAGGGGAGTGCTAGTGATCATCAGTAGGTTACTGGGGCACTTTTTACTTCAATTAGTGAAGGTTTTTTTCCCCCAGTTTTAGCTTAGTTTCACTTATAAAGGTTTATAAGTGATTTGGTCCACCTGGCACTATTTATGGCCGGACCATGTAAACACACTATTAGGTCACATCCTTTTATGTGGCTATTGTACTTCATTTTATCACAATCAATACATGAGTAGTCGTGTTCCTCTCTCTGTCTCTCATGCCTCCTGTTGAAGTGTCTTTCAAACCCTAACCCTAACAGCTCAAACCCTACATTTGGTATCAGAGCAGGTTAGCCTAGCTGTCCGTACAGGCCATAGCCATAAGTTCGCCTGCTTTCAGTTCAGCTGCTGCTGCAGCCACTCAGTCAGTCGCCATCAACTGCCCGTACAAGTACCACTGCGCCTGCCCGTACAGCTGCGCTCGCCAACAGCTGTTCCGTACCCTGCAGAGCTGTCCGTACAAGTTGCCACCAGCTGTCCGTGCAGGTTCGCCAACTGTATATGCAAGTTTGCCAACAACTGGTTCGCCATCAACTGCCTTGTACGTACAGGCCCTTCGCCTGTTCTGTTCTGTACCCTGCAGCAGCTGTCCGTACATTCGCCGTCAGCTGCACGCACATTCGCCGTCAGCTGCACGCCCAGTACCTGCAGCTCCGTACAGTACCTGCAGGCGACCAGCAGCACCTGCTGCGTATACCTGCAGCAGACCAACACCTGTTTGTTCATACAGGCGACAGCTGTTTTCGTACAGCAGCTGCCGACTATTTCTGTACAGCAGCCGACCTGTACCTGACAGCTGTTCCGTACAGCAAATAGCAGGCGACCAGCTGTTCTGTACAGTACCTACAGCTCAGTACAGTCGCCGTTTTGTTCCGTACAGCCTACAGCAGAGTGTACCTGCAAAATCACATTTTTGGTAAGCTTTACATGTTTTGAAATTTGGGCATTTTCTCTGTGAAAGTTTTCTGGCAGATACAGGGAGGTTTTCTTGCAAAGAAATCTCTACAGGCTTTTGCAAGGCTTTGGGTGCAGAAATTTTGGAGCAATTTTTTGGGCATTTTGGCACTGTGTGAGCCATTTTTGTTGCTCTACTCAGTCAGTGGTGCATTGTGTTGCACATTCAGAAGATTGAGAGTGCAGGCATATTTGGGTTAGCTGTATTCAGTGGAGTACAGTTGCTTTCAGGGTTGTTGCTTTTGGGTTTTTTGATACACAGGTACAACATTGTGCACTGGCATAATGACAAATCAACAGCAAAGTGATGTGTTCACGTACTTGTCTAAGGAAGACAAGTTGGATGGCATGAATTACTCCTTGTGGAGTTTTATGTTGAGAAATGTGCTGGATTTTGTTAGTGGTGATGAACCACGTCCAGGTCCATTGGCTCCAGAGACTCCTCCCCAAGGGGGTGCTCGTGGAAGAGGACAACAGGCACAGGCACCAGGTCAGCCACTGCCTGTTCAAAGAACAAATGCCGAGAAGACATGGGATGCCAAAGATGCACAAGCCTTGTCACTTCAATGCATTGTCAGTACAGAGATCTATTATACCTCATATTCATTCAGCTGGCTCTTCACGGAATGCATGGGTGACTTTGGAGCAAATGTATGCTACTCGTAATGAGGCACGGATCTCATTTTTGAAAAGAGAGCTAGAAAATCAGAAAATGCATGAAGGAGATGATATGTCTAGCCACTTGAACAAGTTGCAGGATTTGAGAGAGCAACTCATCAATGTGGATGAGATTATTCCTGAGACACAGCTTGTATCCACCATTTTAAACTCTTTGTTGCCAAGATCATACTTGGCTTTTCATACCTCTTTGAACCTCAGCATGAGGAATGCTGTTGAACCCCTAAAGTATCAAGAACTTGTTGCTCTCTTGTTATAGGAAGAGCAAATCAGGAAGAACATGAACATGTACACAAGTGCTGAACAAGCATTTACGACAGGTCAAAAAGGGAGAGGCAAGTCTCAGCCAAAGAGTTCAAATCAGAATTCAGGTGATGGTGGTTCATCTCGGGATACCAAGAAAGGTGATGGATGCTACCATATTATAGTAGTGATGTGTGTGAACACACTTAGGACCGCCGGGGCACTTTTTCCCTCACTAGGAGGTTTTTTCCCCCGTGCATTGTATATACGCCCATTATCTTCTAGGGCTTGTTATCTTTCATTTTTGGCACTCATAATACACTACTGTGTTGTGCTCAAGCTTACGCATCTTCTTGAAGTTGTGTGTGCATTCCTGCAACCCTAATTCCAACAATTGGTATCAGAGCAGGCTTCCTCCTCCCGGGCAGCATCACCGGCACCTGCCGCTTCATCTCCTCCGATTGCGACGAGGTTTCACGAGCGTCTGCAGGTTAGTATATGCCATGGGAAAGCCCGTAGGGCTTGTTCGTTTCAGAATTTTGATCTGAAGTCATTTCGCCCTCCGTTTTTTGCATTCCAAGTACTGCGCAGGCAAAATCGTCCAACTGTGCAGATTTTCTGTCAAGATTAAAATCTGCAGGACAGGTGCCCATTCGTCTGTTTTGGGCTGTGCTACATAGCACAGGTCGATTTTATACAGGTTTACCTCTTACAGACAGCATTTACATCTAGTAGTACAGTCATTGGCCATGGCTGACAACAATGATGTATTCCGCATGTTGGCTGCTGAGGATAAGTTGGATGGCACCAACTATCCATTGTGGGCATATATGATGCGACATGTATTGGTAGCAAAGGGGTTATGGAACATTGTGCAGGGTATTGATGCACGTCCTATTGTGGCTGGGAATGCTGCAAACACATCAGAAACAGGTACTGTTGATGATGGTGCAGGCACAAGTGCTGTAGCAGCTGTTCGAGAACCACCACTTTCAGCAGAGCAGATTCGTTGGGATGGTAGAGATGCGCAGGCTCATGCCTTGATTGCGCTGTCTGTCAAACGTACCATTATCCCACATATTCGCTCCTGCAGGACTTCTAAGGATGCTTGGGATGTACTTGCCACATTGTATCAGGCAAGAAATGAGGCTCGTGTTGCTTACCTCCGAAAACAGTTGGAGAGTGAGCATATGAACGAAGGTGATTCTATGGATAGCTTTTTGACAAAGATCAAGGATTTCAAAGAGCAGCTCATTTCTGCAGATGAAATCCTGTCAGACAGTTCACTTGTGCAGACTGTTTTGAATGGTCTACCAGATTCTTATCAGGGTTTTGCTTCCACTCTTCGCTTGATGATGAAAGGCAATCCCAATGCCTTATCATTTGAGGAGTTAGTTTCTGTTTTGCTGCAAGAAGACCAGTCAAGGCAAAACAGGAATATTATGCGTGTCGCAGATCAAGCTTTCGTTGCTAGTCAGAGAAGCGGGAAAGGTAAAGCTGGCTTTTCTTCTAGTAAGCAGAAATCTGCAAATGCTGCGCAACCAAAGAAGGAAGACAAAGATGAGAAGAAGGGTGACAAACAGAAGACATTTTGCAAGTACTGTAAGGGAAATGATCATGTCATCAAAGCGTGTCCTAAGCTGGCTGCGAAAGAGGCTAAGAAGAAAGAGGCTGGTATGGCTGTTGCAGATGCCTCTCCTTCTAACAATGAATCTGCTAATGTTGTTCAAGATACAGAATGGGCATTCAATGCGCAGTGCAGTTATGACCCATCTTTGCATGACACATGTATGTCTGCAGTAGATTCAGATGTATGGTACTTTGACAGTGGTGCCACTAAGCATATCACCTCGCAGCGCAGTTTATTCACTTTCCTTGAGTCTGCTCCCACAGGGAATACTGTCACTTGTGCCAATAACTCCTCTTATCCCGTTAAAGGAGTTGGACAGATTGTGCTGAATGTTGCAAATTGCAACACCTTTACACTTTTTGATGCATTGTATGTGCCAGGGATCAAAAAGAATCTGCTGTCAGTCTCCGCATTTGCCAAAACAGGTTTGGTTGTAAAATTTGTGGATGACAGATGTACTGTTCATGATCTCTCTTGTGGTGACATCATTGTAGCATCTGGTTCACTATGTCGAGGGCTGTATAAGCTCAATATGGATGGCAAATGTGTAGAGGATTCAGCATGTGCTATTATGGATACGCAGGCTATTTCAAATGCAAAACTGTGGCATGCACGTTTTGGTCATCTGAATTTTGCAAGTTTGCTGCGCCTGCAGAAATCTGAAATGGTGTCTTCTTTGCCTAAGCTTGAGGCACCTGTCAAGCATGTTTGTGAGGGCTGCATATTGGGTAAAATGCAGCGTGCTTCCTTTCCCAAAGATGGATCAGTGAGAGCTGAACGCAGATTGCAGCTTGTTCACAGTGATGTTTGTGGTCCCATGCAAACTCCATCATTTGGAAACTACCTTTACTTCGTGACTTTCATTGATGATTTTACCAGGCATGCATGGGTATATCCTTTGAAGGCAAAGTCCGAAGTGTTTTTGTGCTTCAAACAGTTTTTGGTTATGGCTGAAAATGTGTCAGAAAGTAAGATGGGCACCCTCCGTTCAGATCGAGGGGGGGAGTATATGTCTTCAGAATTTAATGCATTTCTGGCTGAGCGTGGGATAAAACACCAATGTACAGTGCCGTATACACCACAGCAAAATGGTGTGGCTGAGAGAAAAAACAGGTCTCTCATGGAAATGGCAAGATGTATGGTTAAGAGTCAAAGTCTACCACATGGTTTTTGGCTTGAGGCTGTCATGTGTGCCACTTATGTACTAAACAGGTGTCCCACCAAAGCATTACAGGTTGTCACTCCATATGAGGCTTGGCATAGCCGCAAGCCATCTGTTGGCCATTTACGTGTTTTTGGTTGCCTGGCATATGCATTAGTGCCTGTGCAACATCGCAGAAAATTGGATGACAAAGCTGTCAAATGTATTTTTGTTGGATATAGTGCTGAGAGCAAAGGCTATCGTTTGTATCATCCACAGACAAAGCGCATTTTGGTTAGCCGTGATGTTGTATTTGTGGAAGATGCAGTTCAGCCCTTGGTTTCATGTACTAAGGAGACAGATATCAGCTCACGTGATGTCTATGATACATTGTTGCCTCTTTTCAGTGGTGCACAGTCAAGTGCAATACCTCATGAGGCAGTTTTTCAGCCTATGCAGGTTTTAAATGATGGCACAGATCAGCCTATATCTGATGCAGATGTGCATGATGCACTTGAGGATGAGAGACAAGAGATTGAGGGCTCTAGGAACATGCCTAGATGGCTGGTGCAGACTTTGCGTGACAGCAAGTTGGATGCCCCTTTGTCTAGTCGCACTCGTTCTGGCTCTCATGGTGCCTCTTATGCGTCAGATTGTTATGCATTGGCTGTTTCTAGTATGTGCGATGAAAGTGAGCCTGTTTCATTTGATGAGGCACAAAGTTCAGAAAATTGGATGGCTGCTATGCAAGCAGAATACGATGCTATTATGAAGAATAGTACATGGTCTTTATGTGACTTGCCCCCTGGCAAGAAGGCCATTGGCACTAAGTGGGTATACAAATTGAAGCGTAAGCCTGATGGCACAGTTGATCGCCATAAGGCTAGGCTTGTTGCAAAAGGTTATGCTCAAGAGAAGGGCATTGATTTTGATGAGACTTTTGCTCCCACATGTCGTATGACCACTGTTCGTAGCATCTGTGCATTAGCAGCTCATAATGGTTGGAATGTACATCAGCTGGACATAAAGACTGCGTTCTTAAATGGAGATTTGCATGAGGAGGTGTATGTATCGCAGCCTCGTGGTTTTGTTCAAAGAGGGCAGGAAAACAAAGTGTGCAGGTTAAAAAAGGCTTTATATGGTTTAAAGCAAGCTCCACGAGCTTGGTATGAAAAAATACATGCATATTTGACTGCACATGGGTTTCAGAATAGTCCAACAGAAAGCACTTTGTATGTTAAACGTGTGGATGGTGTACATCTAATCATTGCTCTCTATGTCGATGACATGCTGCTCACAGGACCAAATGAGAGTCATATTGCTGATTTTAAGGCTGATTTGAATGCCTCTTTTGAGATGTCAGATTTGGGGCATTTGCATCATTATTTGGGGATACAATTTAAGCAGTGTGATGGAGGTATTGCTTTGTGTCAGACAAAGTATATTGAAACATTGTTGCGGAGATTTGGCCTTGAAGACTGCAAGCCTATTGCTACTCCAATGGAGACAGGTTTGAAGTTGAGTCTTCATGATGCTGGAGATCACTTTGATGTCACACTCTATCAGACAGCTGTTGGTTGCCTCATTTATGTATGCATTACGAGGCCAGACATTCAGTTTGCAGTCTCACAGGTGAGCAGATTTATGCATAGCCCAGGCATTAAGCATTGGCAGGCAGTGAAGCGTATCTTTCGCTATTTGAGTGGTACTCGGCATCTTGGGTTGTTTTATCCCAAGGGGGGATCATTGCCGCCAGATTTACATGTTTTTTCAGATTCTGACTGGGCTGGTTGTTATGACACACGCGTGTCCACGAGTGGTTTTTGCTTCATGCTTGGAAGCTCATGCATATCATGGTTGAGCAAGAAGCAGCCTACTGTGGCCACTTCTAGTTGTGAAGCTGAGTACAGGGCAGCTTTCACAGCTACGGTTGAGTGTGTGTGGCTCAGACGCCTTATGGCTGATTTGGGTGTTGGGCAGCCATCTGCCACCACCATCTTCACTGACAGTCAGAGCGCATTGGCAGTTGCGCGGAACCCAGTGTTCCATGCTCGTACGAAGCACATTGAGGTGCACTACCATTATGTCAGGGAGAGACTCTCTGCAGGAGAGATCAGTTTGGCTTATGTGCCAACACAGGATAACCTTGCAGACCTTTTCACAAAGGCTCTGCCTCGTGAGAAGTTCGAAGCTTTTCGCAAAGCTTTGGGCTTACTCCCTTTTGTGGATTCGTCCACATAGCTAGACACTTCCCTATACATGAGTGCTAGCTCTTGTTCACCGCATCACTCCAGGGGGGATTTGTTACCATATTATAGTAGTGATGTGTGTGAACACACTTAGGACCGCCGGGGCACTTTTTCCCTCACTAGGAGGTTTTTTCCCCCGTGCATTGTATATACGCCCATTATCTTCTAGGGCTTGTTATCTTTCATTTTTGGCACTCATAATACACTACTGTGTTGTGCTCAAGCTTACTCATCTTCTTGAAGTTGTGTGTGCATTCCTGCAACCCTAATTCCAACAATGGACAGCCCAAGAAGAAGGGCAAATGCCATTACTGTAAGAAGCCAGGTCACTACATCACAGAGTAGTGTAGGAAGAGGATTGCCAAAGAGAAGGCGAAGTAATCTGGCATGTCTGTAAACGATGCCTCTAAAGCTCCTTCGGAGACTGCTTCTTTTGTTGAAGACAGGGATTACTGTTTCTACACATGCAATTATGATGCCTCTTGGTCTTCACAGGCACTCAGCGTGACTGAGCATGCATGTACTTGGTATTTTGATAGTGGTGCTTCAAAGCATATTACATCTCGCAGGGATTTGTTTTGTAATGTATGCCCTGTCCCTGTTGGCAAGACCGTTTAGTGTGCCAATAATGCTTCATATCCAGTTCGTGGCATTGGGGAGATTTAGCTCACAGCCATTGATGGCTCTATTCTTCGCCTTACAGATGCCTTATATGTACCAGGGATAAAGAAGAATCTGTTGTCCATTTCTTCTTTAGCACAGTGTGGTATGCAAGTCAACTTTGATGATGACAAATGCATGGTCAGAGACAAAGCTAATGCTTTGACCTTGATGCTTACTGGTACATTATGTCATGGACTCTATCAATTGGATGCATTTCAGCCAGTGGATCAGTCTGCTTATAATGCATTCACTCTTACTCCAGCTATGGTTGATGCGGAGTTATGGCATGCTCGCATGGGGCATGTAAATTTTGGTAGTCTTATGCTTATGCAGCGACATAACATGTTGACAGACCTACCTCTTATGGAGAAGCCTCCAGATCACATATGTGAAGGATGTATTTTGGGAAAAATGCATCGGTTTTCCTTTCCACGTGATCAGGCTCTACGAGCAACTGCAAAGTTGCAGCTTATACATAGTGATATTTGTGGTCCCATGACGCAGACGAAGTCATTAGGAGGTTGCTTCTATTTTGCTACATTTATTGATGACTTCTCTCGTATATGCTGGGTCTATCCGTTGACACAGAAATCACAGGTATATGATGCATTTTTGGCCTTTGTAGCACTTGCTGAAACAGAGTCAGGATGCAAGGTTAAGACTCTCCGTTCCGACCGAGGGGGGGAATACGTGTCACACATGTTGAATTCCTTTCTTGAGAGTAGAGGTATCAAGCATCAGTATACTACTCCTTATACTCCACAGCAAAATGGGGTCGCAGAAAGGAAGAATCGGTCACTCATGGAGATGGCCAGATGTATGTTAAAGTCAAAGAAGCTACCACATGTCTTTTGGGTGGAAGCTATTATGTGTGCTTGTCATATTTTGAATATGGGGTCGCATAAAGGAAGAATTGGTCACTCATGGAGATGGCCAGATGTATGTTAAAGTCAAAGAAGCTACCACATGTCTTTTGGGTGGAAGCTGTTATGTGTGCGTGTCATATTTTGAATCGATGTCCCACAAAGGCATTGGTTTCCATTACTCCTTTTGAGGCTTGGCATGGCCGCAAGCCTTCCGTATCGCATTTTCGTACTTTTGGGTGTCTTGATATGCACACATACCCAAAGAGTTGAGGAGGAAGTTGGATGATAAAGCCACAAAATGTATTTTTGTTGGGTATAGCCGCGAGAGCAAGGGCTACCGGTTATATGACCCACTGTCCAAGAAGATATTCACTAGTCGGGATGTGATTTTTGATGAAAAATCAAAAATATCCATGGCTGGTTATGATGTAAATCAGGCTGAAAATGATGTGTTTGAAGGTCTACTACCTATGGAGTTTCATTCCACAGTTGGTGATCCAACCCATGAGGGTGCAGGACAGCCAGCTAATCATGAAGGTGGTGCAGAAATTCAGCAGGAGATTGAGCCAGAAGTTGAGCCAAATACGGGGCAACAGGCTCCACAAGTTAGACATATACCTAGATGGTATTTGAGGACATTACAGGACAACCATCTAGAGGGTCCTCTTGCTGGCTGTACTCGTAGGGAGACACGGACCAATGAGCATGCACACATCATGATTTAAATATGGTTATGGCAGCCGGTTTACAGGATGATGGTGAGCCTGATTCATTTGTGGATGCACGAGACAATGTGTATTGGAACAAAGCCATGCAGGATGAACTTGATTCTATTAAAAGGAATCAAACATGGGATTTGGTTGATATGTCCAAAGGCAAGAAAGCCATTGGTACTAAGTGGGTCTATAAGTTGAAAAGACATGCAGATGGATCTATTGACAGGTACAAAGCCCGTCTAGTTGCAAAGGGCTATGCACAGAAGAAGGGCATTGATTATGAGGAGACATTTGCTCCTACATCCCGTATGTCGACACTTAGGAGTGTCATTGCATTGGTTGCACATCGTGGTTGGGTTGTTCATCAGTTGGACATCAAGACTGCTTTCCTACATGGGGACCTCGAGGAGGAAGTTTATGTACATCAGCCCATAGGTTTTGCAGAACATGGTCATGAAGGGAAAGTATGCAGGCTGAAAAAGGCCTTGTATGGTTTGAAACAAGCTCCACGAGCTTGGTATGCAAAGATAGATGCTTTCCTGCTCACTCAAGGCGTTGTGAACAGTCCATCAGAAGCCACTTTGTATGTAAAGAAAGAAGAGAAAGATCTGTTGGTCATCAGTCTTTATGTAGATGATCTTTTGCTCATGGGATCAAATGATGACAAAATTGCAGCTTTTAAAGAGATACTGCAACAGACATTTGACATGTCTGATTTGGGGCTCGTACACTACTATTTGGGCATACAATTTGTGCAGGATAACAGAGGCATTGGGTTGTTGCAATCCCGGTATGTTGCTAAACTTCTGGAGAAGTTTAAATTTCAGGATTGCAAGCCTATTAGCACTCCTATGGAGCCTGGGATGAAACTGTCACTACAAGATGACAGTATTTTATTTGATGCCACTACATATGCTCAGGCTGTTGGGTGCCTTATTTACTTGTGTACTACACGGCCAGATATTCAGTATGCCGTATCTCAGTTGAGTAGATTCATGCACATGCTGCGATTGTCACATTGGCAAGCTGTGAAGTGTGTATTTCGGTATTTGCAGGGTACCTTGTCTCTTGGATTGCTTTATCCTGAAGGGGGTGATATGCAGCTATATGCTTATAGCGATTCAGATTGGGTTGGTGATTTTGATACCAGACATTCCACTAGTGGAAATTGTTTCTTACTTGGCTCTTCATGTATTTCTTGGCTAAGAAAGAAACAGACCACAGTGGCCACTTCGTCTTGTGAGGCAGAGTACAGAGCAGCTTACACTACTACCGTTGAGTGTGTCTGGCTGCGTCGTCTTATGACTGATATGGATATTTCAGTAGAGGAGCCTACACCTATCTATATTGATAGTCAGAGTGCCATTGTCGTGGCCAGGAATCCTGCGTTTCATGCTCGCACGAAACACATTGAGATTCACTATCACTTTGTTAGGGAGAGACTCCAGGCAGGTGATATCAGTCTGATTTACTGCCCTATAGATCAGAATGTGGCAGACATCTTCATCACCAAGGCATTACCACGTCCGAAATTCGAAGCATTCCGCACTGCTTTGAATTTGTTTCCTTTTGGTGGATGATGTACAGTGATCACATATCACTCCAGGGGGGTTTGTTGGGTTTTATGCTGCGTATGCACCCAGGGGAGTGCTAGTGATCATCAGTAGGTTACTGGGGCACTTTTACTTCAGTTAGTAAAGGTTTTTTCTCCCAGTTTTAGCTTAGTTTCACTTATAAAGGTTTATAAGTGATTTGGTCCACCTGGCACTATTTATGGCCGGACCATGTGAACACACTATCAGGTCACATCCTTTTATGTGGCTATTGTACTTCATTTTATCACAATCAATACATGAGTAGTCGTGTTCCTCTCTCTGTCTCTCACACCTCCTGTTGAAGTGCCTTCCAAACCCTAACCCTAACAGCTCAAACCCTACACAAACTGTCTCTCAAAAGAGAACTCGCATCACAGCACAGCATACCATACAGTCGACACACCTGTACCAACCCTCTCTACCTTCCAAGGGTACTATCCATCTCTATCATGGATTCCCTGTCCCCTGCCCAATCAGTATAGCAAGGCTGTACCAAACATGTGTCCATTCCTGTACCTTCTGCCTGCATGTGACCTATCTCCTGGAGAAACCCAAAAACATGTTTCCTCGAGAAACCTACGACCTGTTTCCACATGAAACCCTTAGGCGTGTTTCCCTTTGAAACTTCTGTCCTGTTTCCATACAGAACCATTCATGGCACCATTCAACAACAGTGCCAACAACAGCATACATCTAGTTACGTGTTCCCTCATGAAACATCTGGAAACATAGAGATGCCCATAACTGTAGGTCCCTCTGTTCCTTTCTAGCAGGAAGAAAACAACAGCATACATCTAGTTACGTGTTCCCTCATGAAACATCTGGAAACATAGAGATGCCCATAACTGTAGGTCCCGCTGTTTCTTTCTAGCAGGAAGAAAACAATATGCTCCATGAGCATGCAGCCATGCGAGCTTGCTTCACTCCCATGCCAAGAAACACATTCAAGTGACCTGTACTTGCAGCCAACCAAAACATCCCATAAACAATCTCAAAACAGTCCTGGCTCTGCGCCTCCTTCAGCCCGCTCCTTCCAAGAGAGAGAGAGAGATAGAGAGAGACCTGATCAGCTTGCCTGTGTTCAGCCCAGCACCTCCCCTCCTGAAACGGCTTGCAGTCCTGGCCGCCTTTTATGGGTGGGAGAGAGGGAGATAAAGAAAAGTCCTGCGCCTACAGTCCAGCCCTTGCCTGCTGCTGTCTAGCTGGACACAACGCTCCCTGCTCCCCACCATTATTCTGCAGCCAGCCGCCTGTAAACTCCTCGACCAGCCTTCCAAAGGCGTGTGGAGAAAAGCGCGTATTGTTTTGTCCGCCTACAGTTTCCCTTGTGCGTGGAGAAAAGCATGCATTGCTCTGTCCAGCATTGCCTGCAGCCGCTCGTTTGCCAAGAGAGAGAGAGAGAGAGCATGGCATGATGACACCTGTACTTGCAAAACGGCTGTTCAGTCCGCCTGCAACAACCAGTCCAACAGCCACCCAACACCTTCCCTTCTGCAACCTATCAAAAGCTTGTAGAGCCTGCTGTCCTTGCAAAGGAGAACCATCCCACATGTACTCCTCTGTCCAGCAGCAGCCACCTCTGTGCAAAGGAGGAAACCGGCGTGTAAGAGCAGTCCTCCTAAGCGGAAAGCACACCTTCATCAAAAGATGGGCGCCTCCTTTCTGCCCGCCAGCCCCTCTTTTGAAAAAGCACACACGTGGCCCCAAAAATAGCATATGGGCCATGTTTTCTTTCATAAAGGGCATTATAAAGACTTTAAAGGTTTTTAAAACCTTTTAAGTTAAAATCTCTTTGCCCCCTTCACACTTGGGGTTGTCCACACACTTTTTTTTAAAACTCCAATCTGATGCCATTCAAACTTTCCACCATGTCCCCGTGCACACTTGCATACTGTCTAGAGAAAAACACAGGGTCATGACATAGCTCCTCTTGGGTAGCCTAAGCATACCCAATGTCCACATCGAGAGCATCATACTCTCTTCTGGGGTAGCCCTATGGGGGATGAAACATGCAATCCTACATGCTTCTACAGACGCATAGTGTCCGGTCACAAACCCAACACTCAGATCATCTGATATAATTCCAGAGGGAGACTCATAGTACGGACTGGCATTGCTTCATGTGCAGCACAATGCACACCTGACCTTGGACGCGTAGAGTGGACCCTGGTTGACTCGTTCGGATTGGGCTCACATGGGACCGATTTTCATTCTAGGTCTTGTACCCTCATATTCAGATATGTCTACATGGCATCCAAGCGCAGGATGCACATGACATCCCCTTCTGCTTTACTTGATGAAAGCTGCATAGTCTCCAAATAGTATGTCAATATAAAGTCAGATAGTCGTCGAAGAATTCTTTGTCAAGACATATCACTTCTTGAGTTTCTCGGTCTTGAAACCTCGTGCGTGGAACAGTCTTTGTCTTCGGCTTGAGCCATTCTTGAAGCGGTGCAAAAGGATCTATTTTGGAATCATCACTTCAGCTTCATCAATTATGTCTTGTTTCGCTTCGTCTTTTACTTCTTAAGGGATGAGACTTGCATATGGTTTTAGCCAACTGACATGGAACACATCGTGGAACCTCGTTGATCTTTCTTTGGATAGGAAACGTTCCGAAGCTCTTAAACTATAACTTTGGGCATCGCTTGTCCACCTGTTTCAGTCTTTGCTTCATAATCCGAAGATAAACCCAATCACCTTTCGAGAACTTCACATCCCTTCGATCTTTGTTGGCTTGTCGAGTGTAGGTGGGTGCTTTTTTTTGGCAAGCAATTACGGGCGAGCAATTTTGCGAAATTAGCGAGTGTTTGAAATCATAACACATAGGCACCTCTAACATTACTCTCTTTCACATTCTCTCTCTCTCTCTCTCTCTCTCTCTCTCACACACACACACACACACACACACACACACACACACAATTCACATGTAGACTCTCTTTGTTGCGAGATATTGATTAAAGTTACTTCCATACATGAGACATTGAATACAAAATCCATGGAAAACACCAATAAGTGTTCTTGGTTGAAATTGTAACACATGACATTTCTCTCTCTCTCTCTCTCTCTCTCTCTCTCTCTCTCTCTCTCTCTCTGGCTCCTCCCTCTTGGGATATTGATGCATGTAGACACCAACACATTTCACACTTTTGCAAGATATTGATAAAAGTCACTTTCATACATTAGATAGTGAATACAAAATCCATGGAAAACAACAATAAGTGTTTTTGGCAACCGATGACATGGCCATCTCCATGGCTCATATTCCATGTGAGGCACCAGCACTACTTGAAGTTGCATGATCTTGGGGCAGCGGTCTTTGGAGTGGTAGTTTTCTTAAGACACTCTCGAGAAGTGTATTCTTTTGTATGACAAAAGAAACACCTACCCTCCTTGTATTGAGTGATCTTCTCAGCACACTCAACTTGCCACCAGTCTTCCTTGCCTCCGCTTTTGGTCTGGAGTAAGCTGCTTGGGCGCATTGATCAAGTTCTTGGAGCCAGAGGCTCCCTTGCTCTATCATGGGGAAGACCCCGTTTGTTGGTTCCGGCCTTTTCCCCCCGAGGTGTTGGCCAGTATTGGGAAACGGAAGGAGAGGGGGGAGGAGATGAAAAACGCGGAGCTGGAGAGAACGGGTGCACTCTTCCAGAGCCAGTATTTTGGGAATTCGGAAAACGGGATGAGATTCCTAGATTCTAGTATTCCCAGATTCCCACATCTCTTCAATTTTTGTTTTACAGCTCCACGTTTTCTTTGGAGTAGTCAGTTGGGAAGTCTTGGGGTTTCCGCCATTGTGCTTTATTTCGGCACTGCACAAGCGAGAGTGCATCTTCGAAGGTGGTTGGCCTAAACATACGCACCTCCCACTGGATTTTATCCCCAAGACAGCCATCAATACTCGATATGGGCATTATGAATTTACAGTCATGCCATTCGAATTGATGAATGCCCCTAGCAACATTTAATCGCCTCATGCAAGACGTCCTCGGAGAATACTTGGATGAATTTGTTCTTGTCTTCTTCGATGACATCGTGATATACTCCAAGAATGCAGCTGATCATGAAGATCATGTGCGCAAAGTCCTGGAGAGATCCTAAGGAAACACCAACTCTTTGCAAAAAAGAGCAAGTGCACTTTCTCTGCTGACCATGTCGAATACTTGGGATTTATAGTATCTAAGGATAGGATTTCTCCTGACCGCGCTAAAATCCAAGTAGTCGTGGATTGGCCAAAGCCCAAGATAGTGAAAGAAGTCAGAGGATTCCTAGGATTAATCGAGTGGTATAGAATCTTTATACCCAGGTATGCTCAAATAGCATCCCCTTTGACTAACCTTCTCAAGAAGAACACTCTATTTCATTGGACCGCTATGTGTCAGAGGATTCCTAGGATTAACCGAGTGGTATAGAATCTTTATACCCAGGTATTCTCAAATAGCATCCCCTTTGACTAACCCTCTCAAGAAGAGCACCCTATTTCATTGGACCGCTATGTGTTAAAGTGCTTTTGATAAGCTAAAAAGACAGCTTTAGTAACCAACCCTATCCTAAAATTGCCAGATTTTTCCTTACCCTTTGAGGTAGTGATAGATGCCAGTGGTTTTACCTTAGGAGGTACACTTATGCAGGAAGGTCATGCAGTAGCCTATGAATCCAGTAACTCAGAATGCATAAGAGGAATTATGATGTCCATGACTTGGAGTTACTCTCAGTAGTCTATGCTTTGAAGTTGTGGAGACGTTATCTCTTGGGACACAGATTCACCTTGATGACAAATCATCAAAGTCTGAAGTGGATCTTCACCCAAAGGGATCTCAACATGCGTCAAAGAAGGTGGATGCAGACCCTGTAGGAGTTTGACTGAGATAAATTACTGACCAAGAAAAGAAAATGTGGTAGTTGATGTGCACTCAGTAGGAAAGCCTCCTTGCTTGCAATAACATTAGTGTCAAATCCATTAATCAGTGAAGCAAGAGAGAAGATCATGCAGGATAGATTCTTTGCCCCTATTGCTACCCTACTGATGGAGGAAAGCAAGACTTTTCAGGAAATGAGTTGAGTTCTTGGGTACAAGTTGGACGAAGGATGCATGTATTACAATAATCGGCTATGCATTCCTAATGATGAGGAAATAAATGGAAAAATTCTGAGAGAAGCCCATGATAGCCCGATAGCTAGACATCCAGGGTTCATAAAGACCTACATGTCTTTAAAGAAGAGCTTCTTTTGGCCAGGACTCAAAAGGGATGTACTCAATCATGTATGTCAATGCTTAACATGTCAAAGAGTCAAGGCAGAAAGGGTTAAGATACTAGGAAAGCTGCATCTCTTAGACATTCCACAAATAAAGTGGGAATGTATCAGTATGGATTTTGTTACTGGATTACCATCAGTGCAATCAGGTTACAACTCCATTTTTGTGGTAGTTGACAGATTAACCAAGATTGCCCATCTGATTCCAGTAAAAGAAACCTACTCTGTAATAGTAGATGTTGCCCGAGTCTTCCTCAAGGAGATTTTTAGGCTGCATGGCTTACCCAAAAGAATAGTGAGCGACAGAGATTCTAAGTTCACATCAAGGTTATGGACTGCATTCTTCGAAGTAGTGGGAACTTCCTTAGATCTCAGTATAGCTTATCATCTCAAGACAGATGGCCAGACTGAAAGAGTAAACCAAGTAATTGAAGATATTCTTCGATCATGCTATGGCAGAGAAACCAAGAAGTGGCTAAGCTACTTACATCTAGTAGAGTTTGCTTACAATGCCTCTTATCACCGAAGTATCAGGATGAGTCCTTTCAAAGCTCTGTATGGACAAGATTGCCTCACACCATTAACTTAGTCCGACCCATTGAGATGTCCAGACAGATGCTTGATGATATGGAGCAGCAAATGCAAGCAATCCGCAAAGATATTAAGGCTTCCCAGGACAGACAAAAGCAGTATGCAGATAAAAAAAGAACTGAGAGAGTGTTTGAAGAATCAGATATGGCCTTCATTTGTGTACGACCCAAGAGAAGTTCTTTATCTCTAGGGAAGTACAAAAAGCTGTCTCCAGGATACTGTGGGCCGTATGCCATTACTAAGAAATTAGGCGATCTAGCTTATGAACTTCTTCTACCTCCCTATCTCAAGGTGCATAATGTGTTCCATGTCAGCTTACTTAAAAAGTATGTACCCAACAGCCCGAGTCATGTGCTGGATGATGAACAATTGACTTCTCAGACTCAAGGCTAGATGGAACTCCAACCCAAAGAAATCCTTGATGTTCGAGAGAAGGCTCTCAGGAACAGAGTCCTTAGAGAGTTTCTGGTCAAGTGGAAGTTCTATCCTTTAGAGGACGCCACTTGGGAGAAAGAAGAAGAACTGATAAAGGACTACCCCCACTTTGTGAGATGAGGACATCTCACGTTTTTTAAGTGGGAGAGGATGTATGGTTCCTCCTCAGCCCTAAAAGATTTATAAGCTCTCCTCTCAGTCCCTTGTAATCATCCCCTATTTCAAAATGCAACAAAACATTGTTTTCCCTTGTTTTTGGCCTAGAGAGAGAAAATGTTTTAGAGACAGGTAATTCAATTTTGAGATATTTTTGGATACAAAATTTCTCCTTATATTTAAGATGAATTCCCCTAAAACAAAAGTTCAAAAAGAATTTTTCAATGTGCATTAGAAATTAATTCAATGTGTATTAGAGACCTTAGCTTACGGGTCCACATTTTCAGAAATTTTTTATTAAGGTCCAAAGAGTGTTCTAAAGGGCCAATAGGATTAATCCAAGTGTTTCAATAAGAAAAATGCAAAGAATGAAAGAAAATCCCTAAAAAATGAGTAAATTCTCACATAAGATGAAGAGTTGAATAAGTACTGGGTTTTCTAGTTAAAAAATGAGGTTTATTAGTAAAAAAATAAAATTTTGACACCTCAGTAAGGAGGGAGTAAGATCATGGAGGAACCTATTCATCATTACTCCACATTTTTAATTCAAAAAAATCAGATATTTTATCTCTTCTCTCTCCTCCTTCAAACTGGATCAAAAAAGTGAGCTAAACTAGTCCAAAACTTGTCCAAAATGGATCAAACTGAAGCTAGAAGCCTCTAGATCCTAGTTGGACTTGGTTGGTGGCCTCCCTCACCTTTAAATAGACCCTCGTTCCTTTGTATTTTCATCTTTTTGTATTTACATGCCAATATAATCTTCAAATCAGTGTAATTTTATTATCCCTCTATTTTGCCTCTTCTTGGGAAGCTTTGGAGCTTCACTAATCTTCATCCTCTCTTGGAGATTACCCTCTCCATCTTGGTGGCCAAGATTTCTCTTGGGGGCTTCACTTCTCTCTAAAGAATCAAGCCAAAACAAAGGGTAAGCCTAAATTAATGGTGTTTTTCTATCTTTTTCAATGTGGTAATCTTCTTCCCAACCTCTCTAATGCTTAGGAAGCATTGTAATCAATGGTTTTTTCTTAAAACCAAGATTCGAGTGATTCATATTGTTAAAATGGTTTAATTCTAATCTTTTATACTTAAATATAATATTTTTGATTAGTAAATCTCTCTTTTAGAAAGATTACTCATCTTTAAGGATGAATCCTTCTTGGAGGGATGGATCTTAATATTAATCTCATTTTTTTGAATCAAAACTCTAGACTTAACAAGCTAGAGATAGAGATTAAGCATTTTTATGATTTTTATTCTAATTAAAATGAGGATCCTAAAGGGTTCTGACCAGGCGATGCACGGGCTCGCTGGCTGCTAGGACACCCATGCGTATGTCGAGGACACCCATGCGTATGCACGGGCTCACTAGCTGCTAGGACACCCATGTGTATGTCGAGGAAGATATTGATAGATTGGAGAGAAATTATCTAAGTGAACTGGAATTGAAATTGGATCTCATTGGTTGACTAGCTGGTCTTCAAAACGGAGAGTCCGGATGACATTTTGATTGTAAATAATGGAACTGGAACATCGAGATTTATGATAGAAACAGTGTGGGTTCATTCCAATTTTGTTTTGAAGATAGTTGAATCTGAGAAAAGGCTAATTCATATTGAGTGTGTAAGTGGTGTGTCTAATTTGTATTTTGCATGAGTGTCGGCTAGGGGGCCTAGGAACTCTTTTCCCTGGTACCCCGAGACAAACACAACCTAATTTTTATAAAAAGGGATCCCACTAGTTGGGTGGTTGGCTAACCCATGGGCTGGTTAGGGTGGATCGGTGGATTCCTATATAACAAAATTCAGTTAGGTTTAAGTTACGATAGTTAAAGTAAGTCCCAGGAAGATTCTTGTTCTATGGGAAAGAATCAACGACTGTGCCTCGCTTAAGGGGAAAAAAGCGATGATTTCTATGAACCAAGTGCAGGTTCCTCCTTGATTTGGCCATGTGACCCACGGGTTCGATCGGAATACAAAGGATAGATAAGGCCCTGACTACGTTAGAAGATTTTCCTAGAGGAATCGCCTATGTTTTCTGGGTGAGGGAAGTTTTTTTTCGGGTTCGGTTTTGGAAGAACCGCCAGATTAGTCTCTTGTCTGGACATTCGTGGGCGAGGCCCCGAGTGGGAAGCTTTTCCCTACGCGCAAGGTTGCTACTTCCGCTCTGCAAGCACTCTAGAGTTCGATGCGCAGAGGGGCCCGGCAAGGGTCTCACAATCAACACAAGACTGGGTGCAATCTCCCCCCTAACATGAGTGGCTTCTTCTTGCGTGGATATTTGTGATATATTCCAAAAGTAGGCCTTGAGCCAAAAATAGAGTACACATCCATATTTGGACTTTGCCATTAAATTAGCCTTTGTGCTCAAGCCTTCTAAGGTTTGCACAATTTTCTAATATAATAATCTAGCTTGTGCACATATGCACATTACAAAATAAATCAACTAGTGCTCGCACACACACTGTATAATAAATTGATGTGTGCATACACACACACTGCATACACACACATCACAATGATGTCAAAACAATATCAAACGCCATCATGCGGCCACAAAATATTGTGAATATAATAATGAGATCTGTCCACACGCCACGACTCAATCCACCATCGGTGTGCGACACCTAAATCGGTACCCTCGCACTGTGCAACACCAAGTCAGTACCCTTGCACACCTTATCACCTAAACTCATAAACATAAATCATGTCAGTAATAATCAATTGACATTGCGTCAATTAATCTTAACACGTTCATGAGAAATAGGCATCATAAAAAAAATATAAATCAAATACTAAAATGTCACCAACTACATGTGGGAGTCCACCCACACATGGAAATCCATCCATTACTGACTAGTAAAAATACTCGGGCGCCCCCGTAAGGTTATGAAAGGTGGTTCGATCTAAAATATAGGAAAGAACAAGGTTGAATGGGACCTTTACTCCCAATCCTGAAAGTTATTATTATTTAGTATATAACACAATGAAGTATTACTAAAATCTTCTTAGTTCACATAATGAACTACTACTAAAATCTCGTAAGTTATTGGCACATAACACAATGAACTACTAAAATCTTGGAAGTTATTAGCACCCACATAACACAATGAACTACTAAAATTTGGAAGTTATTAGCATATAACATAATAAACTACTACTACAATTCATCAAAAAGGGATATTGTACCCTCTCTACTAACTTGTCAACTAAGTGGGACCAATCTATGACATGGGGAGGGAGGGGGGGCAATGCTATTATAGCCTGCCTATGAAATTAAAATATGGGCACTCAAGTAATGGCCATAAAGACAAAATATTTTTTAGGATTATGGAATTGGATGATGGATACAAATTTGAAATGGATAAAAATGTGAAATCTAATATTTAAATGTGATCTTCGTACTCATTTATGAACACTAGATATGGATACCCAAAACACACGAATCGTGCATCACCGATGTGAGGGAAACTAAGGGTTGAATAATGCTATAGCATACACCTCATGCAAAAGTGGCACATAATTTTTGTACCATATAAGCATTTTCAACATATAAAAAACAAACTCATTCAATAGATGAACTACATCCAAATGAGCTTAAAGTAATTTTTAACACTCCCATATTTCTCCTTCTCTAAGCATGCTAGACAATCCCTTTTTAGAGTTTAATTTATCTTATAAGCTACACTAGATAGGGGAATTTTTTGAATCTACATTTTGGGGGAATCTCATTAAAACTATTTTCCTCCTTTCTCTTCCTAGCAAAGCTATTACTTGTAACATCTTGTGAGACTTTTTTAAAGTGTTATACGACTTCTAAGTATCTCCCATGTAATCATTAGTTTTTCATTTATTTTGGCATCTTACGTAAGTGCCTATTTTGTGGGGTTAATTTTGGTACACACTACTATAATAAAAGCACCCACTTGTTGCAACATTGTTTTTTCGTTATGATCATCATTATAACTAATAAACTAGCATTAACATATGAGATATGCACCTTCTAAAAAGTGTCACCACTTTTCTTTTTTTCAACATGTATTTATTTCATCAATACTATTGAGTTTTAAAAAAAGATTTGAGTGCTTAAAGATTTGTTTTAAGTGCTAGAGATTTGATTAGTACCCAATTTAAAGCCTTTGTGGGAGAAGAATTATGCTAGAGATTTGTTTTAAGTGCTAGAGATTTGATTAGTACCCAATTTAAAGCCTTTGTGGGAGAAGAATTATGCTATAATATCCTTGTAGTTTTCTTCACACATTTTTCATTTGCATAATAGCTTTAATAACTTTATAATAAATATATGTTCTAATTATTAAGTTCAAAGGCACCTTATTCTGCTCCTTAATAAAGTTACAAAGTTAGGGAAAATGCTACGATGATGAGGATTAATATGAGAAATATAAAAATGATAATCCATAACTTAAACTAATTTTTTGATGACTCATTATTTGATTTCTTCTCCTAAGACATTAACAATACATCTAGGATTAAAAGATTAGATTATTTTTATAGGTTAATTTGGTAGAAAATAAATTAAAATTTTAGGTTTCTTTGCCTTTATATAAAAAACCCAAGTTAAGTTCAATGATTAGTCCCAAATTTTATGGTGAGCCTTGAATGTCTCTTCCTACTAGGAATGTTAAAAAATGTACAATTTTTAGCGATGAAGATGCATATTGACATGGGACCCAAAAACAGCTCTATTTCTAAGCTTTGAAGTACTTTTGGTGTTATTAACAAGTTCTTTGTTGCTCTACTTATGAAAGATTTGTACTACTTGTTGATAGGTTGGTTTAATCATTTTATGTAAGGCCCACAAAATTCAACTTATTTCACTTGAATGTGTATATGATTTTCCAATTGATTTTGAGATTTTTCCCTTTGCTAATTGAGATTTCTTCCTTTTTTAATTGATTTTGAGATTTCTCCCTTTTCCCCTAAGGTTCTATGAATTTTATGGGCATCCAAAAAGTAAAGCTAAGATACTTTATTGATTCCCATAAAAGTTATAGAACCTTAGGAGAAAAGGGAAAAAACTCATACTTAAACTTTTAAACACATCTACCTCATAAGAATTTGAAACAATGTAGTGGAAAAAACTTCACCTTTAGTAATAAGTTAAGAGAAATTAGATCAATTCAAATGAATAGATATATGTTGACATGAAAATGTATTCACAAATTAGCTTGGCATGTTGACATGAGTCAAGTCACTAATGACCTCACATAATTGAATGTATAACATGTTCTAAGTAGTGACATGAATAAAGACTGTTGATTTCATATATACTGGCATAGTTGTGGCTACTTTTTGGAATATTTGGAACGATAAGATGTATCGAAATTGGCATGCAACATTAATAAACAATGTTGATTTCATATATACTGGCATAGTTGTGGCTACTTTTGGAATATTTGGAATGATAAGATGTATCAAAATTGGCACGTAACTTCTATATTCGATGGCTATGAGGTCAAGATATTAGAGAAGTTAATGGTCCCCCATAAAAAAATGAATAAATTATTTACATACTTGACCTTTTTTTGTTATCATCTAAGTGTGGAGAAGACCAACTTTGGATCCAATAAAGCTATTTACTTTTTAAGCTAGTTGGTAAAACCATATCATTATACTTTCTCAAATTCAAATAGAGATATTGTAATGTATTAAGCTAGTTGGTAAAATTATATCATTATACTTTAAGCTAGTTGGTGAAACCATATCATTATACTTCCTTAAATTCAGATATAGAGATATTGTAATACATTAAAATTATGTTATCAAGGGGATGAATCCTCTTCCTCAAAAGTTATGAACCATAATCTTCAGCCAAGAAGGGAAAACATACTTTATTATGTTTAACAAAGTAGAATTCTTGTGAAGTTCTTTGACTTGGTTTGCTTAAGGAATATAAAAGCTGATTGGTTTTTTTATGAGAAAATAATTTATGCACTTTAAGTAGTAGGCCAGGGATTCCAATATATGCTTATCTAAGCTTACAACTAAGCTTAATGAGTTTGCAACATTGAAACTATGGTGATAGCCATTACATCATCTCTTTGCATGTGAAAAAAGATGATGTAATAGATGTGCAAATGGGCATGCATTCAAACTAGTCCTTTATAAATACCAAAATCTTATCATCCCATAATGAAGACAAAAACCCATTAAAATCAAGTAAATAGATTCTCTCTCTCTCTCTCTCTCTCTCTCTCTCTCTCTCTCTCTCTCTTTCTCTCTCTCTCTCTCTCTCTCTCTCTCTCTCTCTCTCTCTATATATATATATATATATATAGATTCTCTCTCTCTCTCTCTCTCTCTCTCTCTCTCTCTCTCTCTCTATATATATATATATATATATATATATAGATTCTCTCTCTCTCTCTCTCTCTCTCTCTCTCTCTATATATATATATATATATATATATATATAGATTCTCTCTCTCTCTCTCTCTCTCTCTCTATATATATATATATATATAGATTCTCTCTCTCTCTCTCTCTCTCTCTATATATATATATATATATACATATATATATATATACATATATATATATATATATATATGTAGGTATTGCCACTCGTAGATGGGTACATTTGTTACCTATGGACTCAATATTGACATTTGTATAGTAATATTATAGATAAGTTATTAGCACTAACATATTAAATATCGATCAATTTTTTTATTACATGGGCAAATTATTTTGCATCTCTCAAGTCAAAGCCATTAGAGATCAAAGTTCTTTGCTCAAAAAATAAGAGGACTTGTTTCCATTAACGTCTTGTTCCTTCTCACCCATTTAGAGTGGATATGAAACATTTTTGGATGTATGCTCAAATAAGCCTTTGATAAAACTATTTTAAGCCCTTTACCCCCACCAATATTGATATGTGGTTATAAATGAGCTCTAAATGAGGAATCTTGCCCACCCATCATTTTTCTTCCTTGCTTATCAATTTATCTCTATGAAGCCCCTCATTCTCTTGATACCTTTGATGGACTTTGGGTGGACTAAGAAATGCAATTATGGCATGGGCTAAATGATGAGTGTGTTCTCATGTTGAAGCAATATTCACAATATTGCTGCAAAAGGAAACTTGTCGGCCAGGTGACCTTCACTGATTGTATTCCAACTAGTTTTTTATTTTGCTTCCAACGTTTCATAGTGTAAATTACTCTAGTTTAGAAACAAAGAATCTTAAAAGTATTTTAAGCCCTTTACCCCCCATATTGATATGTGTTATAAATGAGGAATCTTGCGCGCCCATCATTTTTGTTCCTCGCTTATCCATCATTTATCTCTATAAAGCCCCTCATTCTCTTGATACCTTTGATGGCCTTTGGACTCAAAAATGCAAGTATGGCATGGGCCAAATGATGAGTGTGTTCTCATTTGAAGAAATATTCACACTATTGATGCATATGGAAACTGATTGTTATTCCGACTATTTTATCAGTTTGCTTCCAACAATTTGTAGTGTAAATTACTCTAGTTTAGAAACAAAGATTTCCCCCCCCCCTCGAGCATGTAGTCGAGCTACTAGAACGACTGGGTCTCATTATGGGGCCCGGGTTCAATGCTTGTGAGCTACATGGACGGGGCTGCTTGTGTGAGCCGATGGATTATTCCACCTTCCCAACACAAGAAACAAAGAATTTTTTGGGGAATGTGGCAAGATACGACAAGGGGAATGCCTATTCCCACATGCATCATGCACTCATACATGTATACTTGCCTCAATTAATTTCTATATTATGAGGATTTTTTAAATTGATTATTGCTAAGATAGATGTGTAACAAGGGATGCCACATAAATAATAAAATAGGATGTATTGGGGACTTATAAACTAAGGTAGTAGTAAATTGAGATAAAAGGGATAAATAAGGAAGGGGCTTATGGTCACTATTGTTATTTGGCTTGGGGTTTTAATAGGGAGAGATGATGATAAACCTCGCCAAGGTTTTATGGACTTGCTCCCCTTCTTTTAGGCACGTGGGAAAGATTGGGGAGAATCCCATCCATGAGGAACCATGAGGTATGGACATGGGAAATTTCCCCCTTTTTTTTTTTTGCCAGTGTGTAAACCCTTGAGCTCATTTTTTTCACTAACTTTTTCTTTTCTTTTCAAAAGCCTTATCTTGCATCCCATAAAATTGCCCTAGCCCCCTTAATAGAGCTAGTAGTGTGAATGTCAATTGCAAGTAGTAGTGTGAATGTGAATTGCATCAAAGGTCTCCATGAAAAAAGATCTCCTCTATCCACTTGATTGTCATCCATATTGGCTTCTTGTGCATATATCGTACCCCATTTTCATACAACCCAATCAACCTTAGAGCTATATGAAAAGGTGACTAACCTTTCACCTTTTGAGCTGTCCTAAGCTTATGATGGAGCATTGATTCCCTCCACGACCTTTTAAAAACCATAGGTTAATTAGATTCAACCTCCATACATATTTGTAAAGGTTTTGAAGAAAGAGATAATGCAATGATTTTAACCACGTGGTCCTCATGATGCCAACGATCAATTTATTCTCAAATGATCTTTAAATTCTCTCGAGTCTGGGCTCTTCCATATCTTGCTGGGTCACTCCAAATCCTTTAGAAAGTGTAGCTTGCATCCCCTGCATCATTGCTTGCCATATTCCCAAAGCCTACAGATACTCTCATATACCCCCCCCCCCCCCCCCCCCCCCCCAAAAGCCTATATATACTCTCCCATCCTATGCCTACATGTATTAATCAGCCTATTTAATACTGCTTTTGGGTTCATTGAGCTACTCTAATGCTATGCATCCCCTTCCCATTTGTCACACTTGATTGAACTTTGTTGCCATGGACATTGCCTACCTTACAACGCTTGCCCAAGCATGGCCCTCTGAAGAGATAAGCCTCTCTTGTAGTCACATGTTAATACAAAACCCATCTAGTAAGTAGGTTTCCACAACAGCAATATGGCCATTGTAACTGCCTAGAGATCCTCATAGAGCTGTGCATGTGGTTCATGGAGCCATGCATGTTCCTGCTAAGAAATCCTCTTTGATGTCGGTTGATTGATTTAAGAAGGAGACTAATCAAGCAAATCAACACACACACACACAATTAGATTCTCATGGTTTTCTGAAGAATCCGCACGATGTCCGACACGCAGCTGAGCATCAAATCATCTCCCAATGCAGATGTGATGCAAGCAGGGGCAGCTATGAAGGTATCAAGGGAGGATACAAATGCAGTCAATGGCATAGAGAGTAATGGGCTGCAAGCCTTGTACAACAACAGCAAGAAGCTCTACTTAGGGAGGAGCTTAACTCATTGGGCACTGATGATTATCAGCATCTTAACTCTGGTGATTGGAGGATCATCTGCTACTCTATTAGGGCGCCTCTATTTTGTGCATGGGGGTTCTCACCGTTGGCTGTACACATGGGTTCAGAGCGTGGGCTGGCCAATTAATCTTCTACCCCTCTACTTATGCTATAATAAGAAGGGATTAAATGGTGCTAAGAGCAATTATCCTACACCTTTGACACTGAAGCTCTTCATCATATATGTGGGGATGGGGTTTATCACAGTACTGGATAATCTCTTCTACTCATGGGGGCTCTCCTACTTGCCTGTTTCTACCAACGCATTGCTTTCTGCCAGCCAGTTAGCCTTCAATGCGCTCTTTGCCTTCGCAATTGTAGGCCATAAGATGACCCCCAGTGTGCTCAATTCTGTGTTTGCAATCACCATGGGAGCTGTGCTGTTGGGCGTCCATGCACAGTCTGACAGGCCGGCAGGAGCCACGCAAGGCCAATACGTATTAGGGTTCGTAATGACCATAGCAGCGGCTGCGCTGTATGCGTTGTTGATAACGTTAATGGAGGTTATATACAAGAAGGTGTTGATGAAGGCGGACGTTGTGGTGGCGCTGGAAGCGCAGACGGCGATAGCGGTGGCGGCGACGGCGATTGCAATGGCGGGGATGTGGGCGACTGGCGATCTTGCTGCAATACACAAAGAGAGTGTGGGGTTTAACCTGGGTTCGACGGTGTATGCAGTAACCCTGGTTGGGTCAGCCGTAGGGTGGCAGATGTTTTTCCTCGGAGGGGCCGGGGTTATCTTCCTGAGCTCTTCTTTGCTCTCGTGTGTTCTGTCGACCGCCATGCTTCCTCTGCTCTCCATCTTGGCCGTCATCTTCTTTCACGACACCTTCTCTGCACTCAAGGCCATCGCCATGCTGCTCTCCATGTGGGGCTTCATCTCCTACATCTATGGCGGCTACCTCGACTCCAAAGCAAAGCTCACCGTCCTACCAGAAACCCCCCCGCCTACTTTATAGAGCCAAGAAAGGCTTCCACCTCCACAACCACACACACACACAACGGCCCCCTACAAGTACCTAGTACATGTGACCCTTTGCACCTCCCCATTTTCTCCTTCAATTCTAGAATTGAAGCTTCCAAACTTGCATGTTTTTATCTCACCCAAAGGAGCAACACAAGCCCAACACAAGCCCAAGTACCTACAACATGTGAGCCTCTTTGAAGCTTTACATTTTGCCTTGAAGCTTGCATTATTGTAGGCTCTGTTGTTTTGAAAAAGAAAATATCCTTTTGTTGTAGAATCGAAGATTTCCAAAAGCCTCTTAAGTTTGTTATATTTCATGGGAGTTCTAGCAAAACTCACCCTCCAACTGTCCACCAACCAGAAACTACCACTATTTCTTTATATCCACTATTTCTTTATATCCAAGGAATGTTTTATCTCAACAAAAGGAGCAATGCAAGCCCAAGTACTTGCAACATGTGAGCCTCTTTGCAAATCTCTCTCTCTCTCTCTCTCTCTCTCTCTCCCTATACATATATATATATATACATATATATATATATACATATATATATATATACATATATATATATATATATATATATGCAAAGGATGACTTGATGTGAGTGACACGTGCTTTCACATAGGGTGAGTTATTGTGACTTCTCACTTGTTTCACATGTTCTCTTGGCCCTACACTTACAATGTAGGATATCTTAAAAGATGATGTGTTCAATTATTGCACGACTTTAGGTCGACCTTTTTAAAATTTCAAAATAAATATATGATTTCCCTTCATATTTTGAAAATCCCTTGTTTTGGAAAAAAAACTTTTTGTGTACTTTTTGCAAGATATTTTGAAAAAAAAAGACAACTCAAATGTCATGTTTCCTTTGATTTTTTGGGTTAAAATTTTGAGCATTTTAGTTTTAAGTTGGCCCTTAAACTCTTACATGGCATGCCCTTAATCTAATTGAGTGTGAAGAAAAATAGATGCTATGTTGTTTAAGAAGGCTTACCTTGAATTGATTAGTTGATTTCTGTGTATGTGTATGTGTGAAGAAAAATAGATGTTATGTTTAAGAAGGCTTACCTTGAATTGATTAGTTGATTTGTGTGTATGTGTATGTGTGAAGAAAAATAGATGCTATGTTTAAGAAGGCTTACCTTGAATTGATTAGTTGATTTGTGTGTATGTGTATGTGTGTATACATGTGTACATGTGTGTGTATGTGTGTGTGTGTGTGTGTGTGTGTGTGACGTGTGTGTGTGTGTGTGTGAGAGAGAGAGAGAGAGAGAGAGAGAGAGAGAGAGAGAGAGAGAGAGAGAGAGAGAGAGAGAGTCTTAGTATAAAGGGTGCAAGCTAAAGTAGAGATTACAATGAAGCCATATTGTACACACTACATTTAATGAAAAGCCTCCCTTTACTATACGAACTAGATAAAAGTAAACTCTATCGTTATTGCCTATTCATAACAATGAGTGAAAACGGTTGATAGAATACTAGTGGTGAAGCCAAAAATAAAATACATCCTTAGTGTAATTGTAATTTTTTGGGAGAGATTCTGGAAAAAAAAATTAATGTTATTGTTGAGTGCATGTCTTCATGTTTTGGCCATTTTGATAATAAGGTAGCCCTCTAACGCGTATATGACACGTCATTTATTTGATGTTTCACATGAACAAAGGAAGATGTTATGTTTAAGAAGCCTACCTTGAATTGAAAATTTTATTTAATTTAGTATGAACAAAAGGAGATTTTTTTTTAAAGGAAGCCTACCTTGAGTTGATTGATTGATTGATTGATTGAGAGAGAGAGAGAGAGAGAGAGAGAGAGAGAGAGAGAGAGAGAGAGAGAGAGAGAGAGAGTTAATTTGATTGATGGGGTGAACAAAAGGAGATGTTCTATTTAATATGCCTACCCTAAATTGATTGATTGATTGGTCAATTGGTTGGTCGATCGATCGGTTGGTTGGTTGGTTGGTTGGTTGAGAGAGAGAGAGAGAGAGAGAGAGAGAGAGAGAGAGAGAGAGAGAGAGAGAGAGAGAGAGAGAGAGAGAGAGAGAGAGAGAGAATCTTAGAATGTAGGGCCCAACCTAAAGTAGAAATAAAAATTGGTTTGCCTCTTTAATAAGCTATATTGCATAGTACATTCAATAAAAAATATCCCTGCACTACGAGCTAGATAAAGTTGAATTCTACACTTATAGCATATTGGTGAAACCTACAGCTGGTTGGTAAAGACTCTAATATTGGCACATTCTAGTGAAATAAGTTGCATTTTGTGGGCCGTACATAAAATGATTAAACCAACCTATCGATTAGTACAAATCATTCTAATGAAACAACTTGAATTTCATGGGTTGTACATAAAATGATTAAACCAACCTCTCCGAGTAATACAAATCATTCATCAAGTAGAGCAAAAAATAACTTGTTGATAACACTAAAAGTACTTCAAAGCTTAGAAATAGAACCTTTTTTACGTCCCATGTCAATATACATTCTTCATTGCTAAAAAAATGTACATTTTTAACATTTCTAGGAAGAGACATTCAAGGCTCACCATAAAAATCATTGAACTCAAATTGGGTTTTTTATATAAAGGCAAAGAAACCTAAAATTTTAATGTATTTTCTATCAATTAACCTACAAAAATAATTTAATCTTTTAAACTAAGATGTATTATTCAAGTCTTGGGAGAAGAAATCAAATAATGAGTCATCAAAAAATGTGTTGAGTCATGGACTATCGTTTTGATTTTTTCTCATATCAGTCCTCATCATTAGAACATTTTCCCTAACTTTGTAACGTTATTAAGGAGCAAAATAAGGTGCCTTTGAACTCAATAATTAGAACATATATTTAATATAAAGCTATTATGAGTAGTACAAATGAAAAGTTTGTGAAGAAAAATACAAGGATCTTGTAGCATAATGCTTCTCCCACAAAGGCTTTAAATTGGGATACTAATCAAATCTCTAGCACTTAAATAAAATCTTTAGCACTCGATTTAAAAAAAACTACTCAATAGTAGTGATGAAATAAATAGATGTTTAAAAAAGGAAAATTGGTGACACTTTGTAGAAGGTGCATAGTTCATATGTTAATGCTAATTTATTAGTTATAATCATGATCATAACAAAAAATACAATGTTGCAACAAGTGAGTGCTTTTATTTATAGTGTGTACCAAAATTAACCCCACAAAATAGGCACTTACGTAAGATGCCAAAACAAATGAAAAACTAATGATTACACGGAGATACTTAGATGGCTTATAACACTTAAAAAAAGGCTCACAAGATGTTACAAGTAATAGCTTTGCTGACAAGAGAAAGGGGGCAAAAAGTTTTAATAATATGCCCCCAAAATTCATTTATCTAGTGAAGCTTATAAGATAAATTAAACTCTAAAAAGAGATTGTCTAGTATGATTAGAGAAGGAGACTATGGGAGTGTTTAAAATGACTTTAAGCTCATTTGGATGCTGCAGTTTATCTATTGAATAAGTTTATACTTTATATGTTGAAAATGCTTATATGGATTCCAGCATCTACTGCCATAATCCAAAAAAAAAAGGCTTTATGGCCATTACTTTAGTGCCCATATTTTTGTTTTGTATGTGGGCTCTAAAAGCATTTCCCCCCTAACCATGTCATAGATTAGTCCCACTTAATTGAGAAGTTGGTAGCAAGGGTATACTATCCTTTTTTGATGAAATTTAATAGTAAGATTTTAGTAGTTCATTGTGTTATATGTGAGAATAACTTCCAAGATTTTAGTAGTAGTTCATTGTGTTACATACTAATAACTTCCAAGATAGGGAGTAAAGGTCCCATTCAACCTTTTTATTTCCTTTATTTTGGATCAAACCACCTTTCATAACCTTTTGATGAATTTTAGTAGTAGTTCATTGTGCTACATGCTAATATCTACCAAGATAGGTTGTTGTAACTTTTTCTCATAATCAAAGAACAATTCCCATTTGTGCCAGTAACACTATATTCGTGAGTTTGGGAATTTCCCAACTCCCATTTTTTGAATGCTAAAAAGGTGGGACTTGGATAACATGCCTATAAGTTTTTCAAAACCATATCATGTGACCTATTGTTGGAAAGCGCTTGGAAAATGGAATCTAGTGAGCTATAGAGCGCTCAATTTGGAGTAACGGTGTTCAAGTTATGATTAATCCAAAGATTTGACCACATGTCCCAAACTTATGGGAAATTCCCATATTCCCCAATATGGAGTCCATAGCTACTTCATAGCCTACATAACCTTAACTGCTTAGGTTTGTTTGGCTTTGTTCATTATTTGTTGCTTAATGATGGCTTCTTTGGCTTTCTTTTCTTAATGTAGATGTGGCCACACAGTTTGAGAAGTAATGATGTTAAGTGCCTAGTAGTTAACCTTTGGTTATAACATTCCGCCTTCCGATTCTAGGTATGTCCTCCTCAATCCTAGGTATGTCCTCCTCAATCCTAGGAAATAATGGAGGTATCGATGTGGCAAGATTGATGTTGGTGTAAGTGCCTGAGTGGATACACGTAACGGTGCCTAGGTGCATACAGGTAAGGGTGCCTAGGTGCATACACATAAGGGTGCCTAATGTAGGTAAGCATGCTTAATGTATGTGCTTGAATGGTGCAAGCACCTAGCTGCTTATATGCTTTGCAAAAGAAAAAACAATATGTGGTGCAAGTAAGAGTATTTGTAGAGGGGACGGCGTTTGTTGGTGAGATTCTAACCATAGGTCACATAGTGTGTGAGTGTCAGTGTACTATGCATGAGTGATATAGAACCATGATAGATTTTTTGCAATCTATACTCCCCTCTCCACCATCCAAGTATTGTTTGACATTTTATGCTTATCCACTCATGCAAGTGACGACTTTTTTTTGTAATTTTTTTCTTTATTTTAACATAACTCATCATTGTCAAAGTTGCACGTGCTGGAGACATATGCAGAAGAGCCTAATGTTGAAAAGGATGAGCAAGATTGACAGCTACTTTTCATCGCATTTTTGGAGACTCTAAATTGTTTGGGAGTGCACCACATCCCTTTCAAAGTAGATTTGTTAACTATTGAGGATAGGTGTGTGTCGATGGTAAAAAGCAACTACATGTGTCGATAGGTGTGTGTCGATGGTAAAAAGCAACTACATGTGTCGATGGTAAAAAGCAACTGCATGTGTTTCCAAAAGTGAGATTGGATCACATCTGGCAAAGGTTATATATGGTAGTTACTAGGCAAGTACTACAATTGGTAATAGTAGAAAGATATGTGATCTAGGTCTGGGCCTTCATGGATATCAAAGCTAAGTGCGATATACCCCATGATGTTGGTCATTTGCAGTCAATCAAAATGATGTTGGTCATTTGCAGTCAATCAAAATGATGATGAGGTTGAGGAAGAACCATGCTATAACAAAATCTCGGTTAGGGATATCTTTTCCTTTGTAGGACGAGTAAAAGTATGTAGGCTCTGAAATTCAAGAAGGAAAGGATGTGTCGGTTGGAGCCTTGGAAAATTGTACACAAGGTTAGGATCCTGTTGTTGTAGCTTACGAAATTCCAAGCACAACCACCTTGTTTATGGCACTAGGGCCATTTGATCATGCATTCATCTATGATGTGCCCTTTGCACACAGAGCACATAGGAGTATTCATTCGCATCACAAGAGGATATGCACACAGAGCACATAGGAATATTCATTCGCATCACAAGAGGATATTCATCCGATTTAACTATTGTGGTTATGAGTATCACAGTTTGACCAGTCTGACAAAGCAATCTGCGTCTTGATTCATGCCTCTCATCCTAAGGGTGTGGATGTTCTCCTTTAGCTCCTCCACTTGTGCTGACTTTTGGCACAAGCTACATCCGATTCTACCAACTACTATCGAATCTCCTCAAATTCTTTAGCAGTGTCTACGTAGGCCTGTTCCAAGACATCATTTCTATGTTGGGTTTCAATCAAGGTCCGAGACTGCTTCTCAAAACTCTGAAGAGAAAAGGCAAGATCATCGGCAGCCAAATTGTGGGTTAATTTGCAGAGAATCGAACCTGTCTCGCCAATATTGGGTAGTTTCATTGTGTCGTTCACTATGCCTGCTCATTGCCTCTTCTGCATCCTTCCTGGCATTGAAATGATTTTGCATTTCTTGCATCAGTAGCCCGGTTTCTGCATTCTCCTTTCTAAGTTTCTCTATCATATCATCTTTCTCAATGTTCAATGCATTCTGCATGCTACAGAGCCATTTGTAGAGAAGCTCCTTTTCGGTTGTCTGATTTGCAAGTGTCTGCTTCGCCCTTTCTAGCTCTTCCTCTACATCGTCCCCATCCGTTCGAATATCTCAAAGCTACAGATTCATCTCCTCGATGTGCTTCTTTGCTTCTTCTCTTTTCTGTTTTTCTATCTATGCTTATCTTTCAATGGCCTCAGCTTGCTCTCGTGCCTACAAGGCCTTTGCTTCTGCCTCCTCTACCCTCGCTTGTGCCTCCTCTACCCTCACTTCTGTTGAGATATCGAGCTCGTCTAGTGAGGCGGTGGCCACTGATGACCCGCACTTACACCACTGGCATGGTTGGTGAGATCTTGGGTGATATGCGGCTAGTGGGATGACAGGCTGTGTGACAGCCATTCTAGAGACTGGCATAGTTATAGTGCCAGCTCATTTAGTTGGGTTCACACTATAGAGAACCCGTGTATGTATTGGTTGAGTACCTTTCATATTATTGTGTACTCTTATCTTGTATATGGTGTGTTGAGTGTTGAGTGAAGAAGAAGAAGATTTTTAGCCTCTCACCTTGTGTGTTCTCTATTCGGGTTTTGTGAGTGTGTGTGTGTGCTTGCAAGAGCTCAAGCTCTTGCAAGCACACACCTTGTGTATTCTCTATTAGGGTTTTGTGAGTGTGTGTGTGTGCTTGCAAGAGCTCAAGCTCTCTTCCCCCTACATCTTTTCATGGTATCAGAGCCTGGTTTGTGCTAAGGGCCAAGCTGCAAGCAAGAGAACCACAGGAAGCGATACGAGAGTAAGAGCTGCAACTACTCTTCCCTATTTGTGTTGGTGACTACACCCTTGTCGGGAGCTCTACGGGAGGCACCGGCAACGATCTCTGATTGAGGAGCTTTCTTCGCGAGAGTAAAGCTATAGGGCAACCGTAACGTCTTATCGGACAAAATTTTTTGGGCCAAAAACGCGTTTCGGGCGCGTCTGGACCTTCGTTTTTCAGAAATTAGGCGATTTCGAGCACTACGGGTAAGTCATCGATTCTCTGCAGAACTCTGTTTTAAGAACTGCAGGAAGACAGATTGACTGTGCAGACACTGTGGGTGCTGCAAAGAGGTCTACAGTTGCCATTGGGTGTATGTATGCACATTGAAGTCACTGGTTGTGACATTTGAGAGTACTACAGTACCGCTGTGCAGAAAATACAACAGTTTGTGCAGAAAAACCAGAGTGCAGGTTCTGGTAAATTTGTGTGTTTGGCAAGATGTCAAATGATGGGATAACCCAGATTGTGGCTGAGAAGCTTCATAAGAATAACTTCCATGCTTGGAGGTTCAAGTTGACGAATTTCCTGATGGAAAAAGGTTATTGGGACTACATAGAAGGTGAGCATGAAGAGGCACCAGAGATACCGGATATAAATCTGACTGCTGCAGATGTGAAAGAGTTTAAAGACTGGAACCAAGGAGCCAGGAAGGTTATGTATTGGCTATCCATCAGTATACAGGACACCATGATTGGGCACATTCAGGATGCCAAGTCCCGCAAGGAGGCGTGGGACACCTTGGTAAAGCTCTATGAAACAAATACCAAGGCACGTAAGATACAGTTGAAGAATGAACTTCATACTATGGAGAAAAAGAGCATGTTTGTGAATGACTATGCGCTGAAGATAAAGGGTATTGTGGAATCCCTTGCATATATTGGTGTGTCAGTAGATGATGATGACAAGGTGGAAGTCTGTCTACGTGGTCTTGGGCCACAATACAAGGCGTTCAAGACGTCCATTCAGACTCGGGAAAACATTCCCAACTTTACAGATTTGGTGTCTATGCTGATTATCGAAGAGAAGAGCTTGGGTGAAGACCAACAGTCTTCACAAAGAAAAAACAGTTCAGAGCAATAGGCCTTCTACACGAGTTCAGGAAGAGGACGAGGTAGAGGAGGCCGTGGACGCGGTCAAGGAGGTGGCCGAACAGGTAATGAGAATTATGGCCAGCAGCAGCAGCAACAACAACAGTCCCAGAATCAACAACAACAACACGCAGGTGGAAGAGGCAAATTCAGAGGCAGGGGGAGTCAAAGAGGCTGTGGAAATTAGCAAAGGCAATATAATGATGCACATGAATGCTATTATTGTGGTAAGCCTAGACATGTACAGGCAGAATGTTATAAGAAGCAGGCTGACATGCAAAATGGGAAAGTGCAGCAAAACAACTATGCATCCTCAAGCAGAAATAATGACGATAATGAAAGGTTGTTCGTTATGCAGCATGTCGTGAATGCCATGTCTAAAAATGTTGATGCAGCACAAAAAGATAATGTATGGTATGTGGATTCAAGCGCTTCGAACCACATGACGAGTCATGGGGAGTGGTTCAAGGAGATGAAAAACCCGGAAAGACCAGGTTTGTGGAAACAGGGGATGACACTGCTCATCCAATTGCCCATGTTGGAGATGTGCCATTGTCTATGCAGGATGGCAAAGTGAAGTACCTTGCAGATGTACTTCATGTACTGAACATAACAAAGAATCTGGTTTCAGTTGGCCAGATGATTGAGCAGGGTTTGCAGGTTCAGTTTAACCCTGATGGTTGTTATGTTGAAGACTTTAAAGACAAGTGCAGGTTGGTTGCAAAAGGCAACAGAGTGGGCAGAATGTTTACGTTGAATGTAGACATGCCTGAAATGAGTGCTGCGATGTTTGCAAATGGTTCAAGAATTGTTGCAAACACAGACATTTGGCATAAAAGGATTGGACATGTAAATGTGCGGAGATTGAAGTCTATGCAGACAAAAGGAATTGTGACAGGGCTGCCAAAATTTAAAGTGGAAGGTATGCAGAAAATATGTGAAGCATGCCAATTTGGGAAGCAAACAAAGCATGTGTTTCCACGTAACAGATATGTGAGCAGAAATGCACTAGATGTTGTGCATTCAGATGTATGGGGTCCTACGAAGACCATATCTATGGGAGGCTGCAGGTATTATGTGACTTTCATTGATGACCACACAAGGAAAGTGTGGGTATATTTCATGAAGGAGGAGTGAGGTGTTCACTCACTTTCAGAATTTCAGAGTTTTGGTTGAAAAGCAAACAGGGAAATATGTAAAGTGCCTAAGGTCAGATGGAGGGGGAGAGTACTTCTCCAATGAGTTCTCTGAATTTTTGAAGAAGAATGGTATTCGGAGACAGTTTACATGTAGATATACTCCGCAGCAAAATGGAGTTATTGAGCGAAAAAACAGGCATATTGCTGAGATTGCGCGAGCATTGATGGAAGAGAAGAATATGCCGCATAGCTATTGGGCTGAGGCTGTTTCTACAGCAGTATACATCATGAACAGGACTCCAACTGCAGCCATACATGATGTAACTCTAGAGGAGAGGTTTACTGGCAGAAAACCAGATTTGTCTCATCTGAAAGTCTTTGGATGCATTGCATATGTGCATGTGCCAGATGAGCTGAGAACTAAGCTGGATCCAAAAACTGAAAAATGTGTGTTTATTGGATACTCCCTTGAGCAAAAGGGATACAGGTGTTATAACCCTGCTACACGTGAGTTGAGGGTAAGCAGATGTTGTCTTTGATGAGATGAGCAGCTGGTATGCTGCTAAAAAAGAAGCTGTTGGGGCTGATGTGAGTGGAAGTGTGGTTGCACAGAATGCAGGTCAGCAATCACAGTCTTTGAGTGGACCAGGAGAGTCCTCATCTAGTGGGTCTATTGATAGACCATGGAGTGGCAGGCTGCGTCATAATACCAGTCCTGCAAATGTGATTAGTACATCACGTAAAGGAAAAGAGAAAGTGGTTGAGCCCCCTGGTATGCCTGGCATTTCTGCAGGGCATTCTCATGTTGATGGAAGTGGCTTAGATATGAGCCTTGATGAGGAGCTTGGGATCCCAGCTATGAGAACACCTAGTGTAAAGAAGGCTATGAAAGCCATGAATGAAAAGCTGTGAAGATCAGGGAGAGTGAAAAGCCCTGTGCAGAGATTTACATATGATGGTTATGTGGCACATCACTATGCATATATGGCAAAGGTTGTGCAGGTTGTAGAGCCCACATGCATTGATGAGGCTGTTGGAAATGTGTGTTGGGAGAAAGCTATGGATGAGGAGATGGATGCACTATATGGAAATGAAACTTGGGATTTAGTGCAATTGCCTGAAGGCAAGAAAGCCATTGGATGCAAGTGGGTGTACAAAGTTAAACATAACAGTGATGGAAGCATAAACAGGTACAAGGCTAGATTGATAGCCAAAGGATATGCACAGACATATGGGATTGATTATGAGAAAACTTTCAGCCCAGTTGCCAAGATGGCAACGGTGAGAGTTGTGATAGCAGTGGCTGCGTCAAAGCAATGGTCTTTACATCAGATCAAAACTCTGAACATGAAAGCCACCGATGCAGCATACGCAGCCCAACATGACAAAACCCTTAGGAAGGGTGCAGAAGCGAGGGTAGAGGAGGGTAGAGGAGGCAGAAGTTGAAAAGATGCAGGGGGAAGAGAGCTTGAGCTCTTGCAAGCACACACACACTCACAAAACCCTAATAGAGAACACACAAGGTGAGAGGCTGAAAATCTTCTTCTTCTTCACTCAACACTCAACACACCATATACAAGATAAGAGTACACAATAATATGAAAGGTACTCAACCAATACATACACGGGTTCTCTATAGTGTGAACCCAACTAAATGAGCTGGCGCTATAACTATGCCAGTCTCTAGAATGGCTGTCACACAGCCTGTCATCCCACTGGCCGCATATCACCCAAGATCTCACCAACCATGCCAGTGGTGTAAGTGTGGGGCCTATCCCCCAGGTGGGTCGCCGTCTCACTAGACGAGCTCGATATCTCAACACTCCCCCTCGAGCTCAACTCCATCTCATGTACACCAAGCGAAGCCTTGAATCTGCGGAGCTTCTCTATACCCAATGCTTTGGTGAAGATGTCAGCTACCTGATCCTCTGTGCTGACATAAACAAGGTCAAGGTCTCCTGCCAAGACCTTCTCTCTGACGAAATGGTAGTGAACCTCTATGTGCTTCGTACGAGCATGAAAGACTGGGCTCCTGGCCAATTGTATACTGCTAATGTTGTCACAGAAAATGACAACTTGTCTATCCACTGATAGACCCAAATCTACAAGTAGCTTTCTCAACCAAGCTACCTCACATGCTGCCATAGCAGCTCCTCTGTACTCGGCCTCTGTACTGGATAGAGCAACTGTAGGCTACTTCTTGCTGCTGCACTCCCCAAAGAAAACATGAATCCACTGGTAGATCTTCTATCTGAGATACTACCAGCCCAATCAGCATTTGTGTACCCATGTACACATATCTCTGTCCCAGTCTCATAGAATAGTCCACAATGCAAAGTAGACTTCACATACCTCAGTATTGCGTCTCACTGCATCCAAATGCGGTTTTCGTGGAACCTACATAAACTGACTCACCAACCCAACAGCATAGCTCAAATCTTGTCTGGTGATCGTCATGTAGATCAAACTTCCTACTATGCGCCTGTACATAGTAGGATCCTCCAAGACCTCTCCTGAATCTGTAACTCAACTTGCCATTCTTGATCCAATGGCACAGAAATAGGCTTACAGCCTGTCATACCATACTTGGACAACATGTCCAAGCCATACTGTCTCTGCAGTAATCCAATACCATGTGGTGACCTAATCACCTCAATGCCCAAGAAATATCTGAGCTCCCCCAGATCCTTCATCTCTCGAACTTCTGTCTAAGCAAGATCTTACATCAAAGATCTCTGCATCATGGTCCCCCGTAATGATCAAGTCATCTACATAGATGACAACAAGCACAACTCCTCTTTCACCATGTCTCACATACAGCGAGAAATCTGCATTGGCTACATGAAAGCCAATAGTGACAAGATATTCAAAAATCTTGTCAGACCATTCCTCTTGGTGCTTGCTTTAAGCCATACAAGGCTTTCTTCAACCTGCAAACATGCTTGGGGTGACCCACATTCTAATAACCAGGTGGCTGTACATATACACCTCTTCTTGCAAATCCCTGCAAGAATGCATTCTTTACATCCCAACACACTCATTGCTTGAGGTGACAATTGGGATTTGCCATTCAAGAAATTCTGCAAGTTAAGTAGCACGCTCTTGGAGATCGCCTTTGAGAAAGAGATCGAACGTTTATTCACTATCTCTACTGCTGCTTGCTTGAACATGCCAAAATTTCACTGTTCCCCTCGTATCAGGAAAGAACTGCCTTATCTTTTTAAACTCTTTCTGATAATCATTAGGCAAGCTTGAAACCTTGATTCCACCATCTGCACTAATCTGAGCGTCGGGAATAAATCTAAAACATCCTTTTTCTTCCACTTCTTCTCCAAGAATTGTGCTTGCAAGTCGTCTCCATGAATTTTTAGCGCCTTTTCAATCAATCCTTCACCGATGTTGATCCTGTTACCTTTACAGATGATGAATCCATCCTTCGTGTCCACAGAATCTATCAACTTGATGAAGTTGATAGAGATCTCTGAGGAGGAGCTCTCATAACTCACGATATCAAGACCGCGGGGGGGGGGGGGGGGGGGGAGATCGTGTGTGAGAAGCTCTTGGATTGTGAGAAGAGGGGTTCTAAAGGCTGTGTGAGGAGTCTCAGCCTGTGAAGAGGGGTTCTGAAGGTTGTGTGAGGAGCTCTCGACCTGTGCAGAGTAGGGGACTGACACGTTTTGGAGCTCGGTGCGTCCGAGGGGATCCATTGTGAGAGGGGATAGAAGTTGTAGGAGGAAGAGTGTAGGGAGTGTGAGAGGGGATAGAAGTTGCAAGAAGAGTGCAAGGGAGTGTGAGAGGGGATAGTTGCAAGAAGAGTGTAAGGGAGAAAGGAAATGGAAGAGTGGAGGCCTAAGTAGAGTGGGGAAGGTAATTAGGCCTTAGCTAGCCACCCGAGCTAGCATATTGAGGACAAGCCCATTGAATATAATTCACCTTGATTGAAGGTGGCTCATGATTATTTGGACATCTTCCACCGAGCTTCTAATTACTAGCCACCACCGGCCTTGCATGCGATTGAGTGGCGGCTCAAATTTGGCATGTGAAATTAAGTGGCAGCTTGACTTTTGATTGATTGAAGGAAGACCACCATCAGACTTGCATGCGATTGAGTTGCGTATCGGATTTGGCATGTGAAACTAAGTGGCAGCTCGGATTTTGATTGATTGAAGGAAGACCACCATCGGGCTTGCATGCAATTAAGTTTAGTGTAGTAAATGACCAGTCACTCAGATTATTCAGACCACCACCAGGAGTCCAGTAGGATTTGGATCAAAGGTGCAGTAGGCTACATGAGTATTTGGATCTCATTAGGATTAGAGTGCCATTAATTACCTAATACCAGTCATGATCATTTGGAGGGCACCATAGAGTCGATTCAATCACCGCGCTGGCATGTGAAATTAAGTGGCGGCTTGGATTTTGAGTGATTGAAGGAAGACCACTGGGCTTAAGTACCACCGCGGTGGCATCCGAGACTTAATTACAAGGCATGTGGCCTGGATTTTGATTGATTTCATTAAAATCAGAGTGCCATTAACTACCAATCATGATCATTTGGTAGAGTCGATTTAGTCACCGCACTAGCATGTGAAATTAAGTGGCGGGGTTGATTCAGTCACCGTATGTGAAATTAAGTGGCGGCTCGGATTTTGATTCATTGAAGGAAGACCACCACCGAGCTTGCATGCGATTAAGTTCAGTGTAGTAAATGACCAGTCGCTTAGATTCATTGAAGGAAGACCAACACCGGGCTTGCATGCGATTAAGTTCAGTGTAGTAAATGACCAGTTGCTCAGATTATTTAGACCATCATCGGGATTCCACCAGGATTTGCATCAAAGGTGCAGTAAATTTCCAGTCAGCTACATGAGTATTTTGGACATTTGCCATCGAGCTTGCATGATTATTCAGACCACCAGTTTCCATGAGATTGAGTAGAGTACACAACCAGCCCGGTGGAACTAGTATTATTTAAGAGACTCCTACTTGGCTATTTCACGATACTGCATCACTTACTTTCTACTACCTCTGCTCTTCACTCTCCTCTACTTTGCTTCATTGCTCATCCTCTCCCTCCATCGCCATGCACCCATTCGCTCCCTCCATCGCCACACTCGCTCCCTTCACTCGCCCATCTGCTCCCTCCATTCCCTCCAATGCCACACCCTTTCCCTTCAACAACACCATCATCACGCCTTTTAACTCCACCCAAATGCCTCCTCATATCACTCTGCCTCCTACTCCTCGTATCAACGTCATCCCCATTTTGTCATCTTCCGCCTACACTTTCGCCTACAAGGTGGCCGTTTTGCATTCAAACCAGCTCTTGCTAAATTCACTTGTGCACCATCTTTGGACTCTCGGTTGGCTCCCCATAGGACTCTACATCGCCCATCTATGGCAGATGCATGAAGCATGCCTCTATTGTGTCATCTTGTATGGATGCCCTATGGATGTTGATGAAGGGATAGCAAGATTCATGGAGGAGTGGTCTCATCTCACATCATGAGACTGTATTGTACATCCATTTTTGTGTACAAATACATTTTATGCTCGTCTCACATCATGAGACTGTATCATAAATCCTTCTCTGTAAATCTCATAAATTGTTCACTTTAAATGAATCTCTCAAATTGTTAACTTCAGATGAATCTGTACCTTTTGTTCTCTCAAATTGTTAACTTCTGAGATGAATCTATATCTTTTGTTTCATAGATGTCCACATGTGCGAGAGATAGTATAGTGTTGGCCATCGCGCTGGCGCGATTGAAGGAGCTAGGATTTATTTGACCATATGTAATGCCACTGTGCTGGTGAATCATGAGACCATGCGCAGTTTTTAAAGAATTGAATTTGATTAATTTAGGAGTGCAGTATCACAATTGAGTGATTGAAGGTGCTGTGATTGGAGGTGGCTCGAAAGAGGGCTCCATCTTTGATTGATTCAATTTTGATTAAGAAAGATACCTTCGCTGAAGTTTGTTTTTTTTCCCCGCGGCAAAACACAAAAGTTTATTTATGAGAAGAGAAGTTGATGTTTGTTTCTAAACGAATGTAGAACAACAAATTGAGTGAAAATTTATAAGTATAATGGCGGGAGAGATGGAGATATGCGAAACCACGCGGTGGTTGAAACAGTACTTGAAAATTTCACCAGCGCGGTTGGAATAGCAGCACGGTTCATTCTTTAAAATAGACCCATTGTGGTGGTATTACTTGTGCAAACACCAGTGTGATGGTCATTTTCATTAGATTGCATGCAAAAATTAGCATAGTGGTGGAGAGAGTTAACCAGTGTGCTGGTGGAGAGAGCCATGTAGTGACACGTGTCCAGCTCTGCGCGATGGGAAAGACCAGGTGCCACGGTGGAGAGAGTCGTTGGTGGAGAGAGCCATGTAGTGACACGTCTGCATAGTGACACATGTTGAGCTCTGTGGTGTTGAGAATAGGGAGTTTTGGCAGATTGGGTTTGTGTGATGACATCGACTGGTGACAAGGACGTAAAATGTGCATAGAGTAAATGCATGTGGTGACGCGTGTGTCGAGGTTTGCAGTGTTGAGCAGAGTCATTAATATGCTAGTATGCCGAAAAAAAAACCAGCGAGAGCGCTAGCCTGCTCTAAATCCAAAATCTTCCCCCCCCCCCCCGCGCGTGCGCGCGCGTCGCGCTGTGGTCCCAAAAGTGCCCCAAAAATAGTTCTGCGAATGGCTACACCCAATCATGCATTGACCCCTAGTGGCTGCCTTTGAAGATTCTCAATACCCCTACCTTTATATTTACATGCGAAACACTGAGTGCCAAGTTTGTAGTGGGAAAGTCAGTGTGGTCAAGAAGATGTGTCTCTATCATATCCCATTCTTTAGGCCACACTATGTGGCTTTCTAATAAGATAGGTCCTCTGGTGAGATTTCTCTTCCACTATTATTTGTGGGTAGTATGTTACTATGTGAAGTGACCATTAGAACTAGGATTTTGAGCTAGAAAAAGTAAGTGACCATTGACAACATAATGACGCTTTAGGATTCCCAATGACATTTACATCTATGAATGAGATAAATCTAGATGGTTATGCATTTATTGGGCTTCATGTAGGTCATCATTCATGCAACACTATATTTCAACATTTTCTCTGAGGATATAATTTCATCCTTTATTACATTGGGAACCCTAAGTTCAAGGAGGAGTTCATCTTCTTTGAAGATCTCTAGCTTTCTGAAGTGCCGTATATGCAGCTAAGTCCCTCGGATTTACCAAGAGTATGTCATCATGAAACATTACCATGGCTAGGTAGGATGTGCTTAATACCAAGTAAGAGCATTTGCCAATCGCTCAAACTCATGTGTTGTTGGATAAGTGACAATTACTTGAGAGCCAACTTGTGAGTTGATAATACAAGAGTCCTTGGGGGGCAAAGCAATATAGTTTTTCAATGGTGTTGTGTTATCCTAGATCACCTGAATGGATATCTATCCAACCTCTCTCAATTCTCCATCATAAGCTAGGACACGTCAAAAGGTGAAAGGTTAGTGACTTTCCAAATATCTATAAGTTTGATTGTGCTGTATGAAAATAGGGTATGATATGCACAAGAAGCCAATATGGATGATAATAAAGTGGAGAGAGGAGATTGTTTTTCATGGAGACCTTTGATGAAATTTTCATTCACACTATTAGTTGCAATTGACATTCACACTACTAGCTCTATTGGGGGCTAGGGAAATTTATGGGATGCAAGATAAGGCTTTTGAAAAAAATATATAAGCTGGTGAAAAAATGAGGGGGATTTACACACTAGCTAGAAACCTACCTTTCCAATTGACAACTCAAAACAAATATGAGTGCATGATACATGGGGTCATAGGCATTCCCCTTGTCGTATGTTGGGCATTCCCCAAAAGATTCTATGTTTCTAAACTAGAGTAATTTACACTATGAAATGTTGGAAGCAAAATGAGAGAGAGAGAGAGAGAGAGAATCTATTTACTTGATTTTAATGGGTTTTGTCTTCATTATGGGCTGATAAGAAATTTGTATTTATAAAGGACTAGTTTGAATGCATGCCCATTTGCACATCTATTACATCATCTTTTTTCACATGCAAAGATATGATGTAACGGCTATCACCATAGTTTCAATGTTGCAAACTCATTAAGCTTAGTTGTAAGCTTAGATAAGCATATATTGGAATCCCTGGCCTACTACTTAAAGTGCATAAATTATTTTCTCTCGTAAAAAAAACTAATCAGCTTTTATATTCCTTAATCAAACCAACTTCACAAGAATTCTACTTTGTTAACCATAATAAAGTGTGTTTTCCCTTCTTGGCTGAAGATTATGGTTCGTAACTTTTGAGGAAGAGGATTCATCCCCTTGATAACGTAATTTTAATGTATTACAATATCTCTATATCTGAATTTAAGGAAGTACAATGATATGGTTTCACCAACTAGCTTAAAGTATAATGATATAATTTTACCAACTAGCTTAATACATTACAATATCTCTATTTGAATTTGAGAAAGTATAATGATATGGTTTTACCAACTAGCTTAAAAAGTAAACAGCTTTATTGGGTCCAAAGTTGGTCTTCTCCACACTTAGATGATAACAAAAAAAGGTCAATTATGTAAATAATTTATCCATTTTTTAATGGGGGACCATTAACTTCTCTAATATCTTGACCTCATAGCCATCGAATATAGAAGTTATGTGCCAATTTTGATACATCTTATCATTCCAAATATTCCAAAAAGTAGCCACAACTATGCCAGTATATATGAAATCGACATCGTTTATTAATGTTGCATTCCAATTTTGATACATCTTATCATTCCAAATATTCTAGAAAGTAGCCACAACTATGCCAGTATATATGAAATCAACAACCTTTATTCATGTCACTACTTAGAACATGTTATACGCTTAATTATGTGAGGTCATTAGTGACTCATGTCAACATGCCAAGCTAATTTGTGAATACATTTTCATGTCAACATATATCTATTCATTTGAATTGATCTAATTTCTCTTAACTTATTACTAAAGGTGAAGTTTTTTCCACTACATTGTTTCAAATTCTTATGAGGTAGATGTGTTTAAAAGTTTAAGTATGAGTTTTTTCCTTTTTCTCCTAAGGTTCTATAACTTTTATGGGAATCAATAAAGTATCTTAGCTTTACTTTTTGGATGCCCATAAAATTCATAGAACCTTAGGGGAAAAGGGAGAAATCTCAAAATCAATTAAAAAAGGGAGAAATCTCAATTAGAAAAGGGAAAAATCTCAAAATCAATTGGAAAATCATATACACATTCAAGTGAAATAAGTTGAATTTTGTGGGCCTTACATAAAATGATTAAACCAACCTATCAACAAGTAGTACAAATCGTTCATCAAGTAGAGCAACAAAGAACTTGTTAACACCAAAAGTACTTCAAAGCTTAGAAATAGAACCGTTTTTGGGTCCCATGTCAATATGCATCTTCATCGCTAAAAATTATACAATTTTTAACATTCCTAGTAGGAAGAGACATTCAAGGCTCACCATAAAATTTGGGACTAATCATTGAACTTAACTTGGGTTTTTATATAAAGGAAAAGAAACCTTAAATTTTAATTTATTTTCTAAACCTATAAAAATAATTTAATCTTTTAATCCTAGATGTATTGTTAATGTCTTAGGAGAAGAAATCAAATAATGAGTCATCAAAAAATTAGTTAAGTTATGGATTATCATTTTTATATTTCTCATATCAGTCCTCATCATCGTAGCATTTTCCCTAACTTCATAACTTTATTAAGGAACAGAATAAGGTGCCTTTGAACTTAATAATTAGAACATGTTATTAAAGCTATTATGCAAATGAAAAATGTGTGAAGAAAACTACAAGGATATTATAGCATAATTCTTCTCCCACAAAGGCTTTAAATTGGGTACTAATCAAATCTCTAGCACTTAAAACAAATCTTTAAGCACTCAAATCTTTTTTTAAAAACTCAATAGTATTGATGATAAATACATGTTGAAAAAAGGAAAAGTGGTGACACTTTTTAGAAGGTGCATAGCTCATATGTTAATGCTAGTTTATTAGTTATAATCATGATCATAACGAAAAAACAATGTTGCAACAAGTGGGTGCTTTTATTATAGTAGTGTGTACCAAAATTAACCACCCCACAAAATAGGCACTTATGTAAGATGCCAAAATAAATGAAAAACTAATGATTACATGGGAGATACTTAGAAGTTGTATAACACTTTAAAAAAGTCTCACAAGATGTTACAAGTAATAGCTTTGCTAGGAAGAGAAAGGAGGAAAATAGTTTTAATGAGATTCCCCCAAAATGTAGATTCAAAAAATTCCCCTACCTAGTGTAGCTTATAAGATAAATTAAACTCTAAAAAGGGATTGTCTATCATGCTTAGAGAAGGAGAAATATGGGAGTGTTAAAAATTACTTTAAGCTCATTTAGATGTAGTTCATCTATTGAATGAGTTTGTTTTTTATATGTTGAAAATGCTCATATGGTACCAAAATTGTGTGCCACTTTTGCATGAGGTGTATGCTATAGCATTATTCAACCCTTAGTTTCCCTCACATCAGTGATGCACGATACGTGTGTTTTGGGTGTCCATATCTAGTGTTCATAAATGAGTACCAAGATCACATTTAAATATTAGGTTTCACATTTTAATCCATTTCAAATTTGTATCCATCATCCAATTCCATAATCCTAAAATTTTTTTTAATCTTTATGGCCATTACTTGAGCATTTTTAATTTCACAGGCAGGCTATAATAGCATTGCCCCCCCTCCCCATGTCATAGATTGGTCCCACTTAGTTGACAAGTTAGTAGAGAGGGTACAATATCCTTTTCTGATGAATTGTAGTAGTAGTTTATTATGTTATGTGCTAATAACTTCCAAAATTTTAGTAGTTCATTGTGTTATGTGCTAATAACTTCCAAGATTTTAGTAATTCATTGTGTTATGTGCCAATAACTTCCAAGATTTTAGTAGTAGTTCATTATGTGAACTAAGAAGATTTTAGTAGTAGTTCATTGTGTTATATACTAAATAATAATAACTTTCAGGATTGGGAGTAAAGGTCCCATTCAACCTTGTTCTTTCCTATATTTTAGATCAAACCACCTTTCATAACCTTTTGATGAATTTTAGTAGTAGTTCATTTCATTGCATGCTAATGTTTTCAAATATAGGGTGTTGTAGGGTAGAATTATGTTAACATGCTACACTTTTTGTATGGGACAGGTGCTAGTTAGCATGACTTTTTATAACGATTTTTGGATCCAAAGATGACCCACAATGCAAAATTTCCTATCATGCTATACATCATTGGAAAGCTCTTGAAGAAGAGAACCTTTATGTATAATTTCTGAAAATTTCTAATGTTATTTACAAAAATTTTACATGCCCATTTTTTATGTTAGCACTACTAAAAAGCACTGTTAAAAACCTAAAAAAGCATAGCACATTAACATGCTTCCACCCTGTAACATTTTCTCATAATCAAAGGAGAATACCCATTTATGCCAATTGAGTCTTGTCATATACTTGATTTCTTGTTCTCTAGTCTTGTATGAGAGAGAGAGAGTTGAGATTATTATACATGATTCTTGGTGCATGTGCCTTTTGTCCTTATATGATTCTTGGTGCATGTGCCTCTTGTCCACTATGTGAGAGTGAGCAAGAGTGAGAGGATTAAGAACCCTTGGAGGTGTGTGTGGATCTCCTAATGGTGACAACTAGGAGTGGTGAAAAGGCTAAAAACATAACAATCACAGCATAAGAATAACCAAGTGGAGTGCACTTACCTTTCACATGTTGTTGGAAACTTGGATGCTTATCCACTGTCTTGGAGAAGAGGCAATTGTGTGGAAGCAAGCTAGCACTTGAGATGATCCCTGCTTGTGTTACCCAAGGAGCTTCTTTGTTGATCTTAGGAATTCCATGGGTTGAAGTGTTCCAAGATAGCTTCAATACAATGACCCTGTCCTCACACACACTCTCACAATCTCACTAGAAACCATGGAAAGGAATATGGGAGAGAAGAAGAGGAACACACATTCTTACACCCACACACACAAGCATAGCACTACCAAGAGGAAAGATAGCATAGAGATAGAGAGAAAGAGCACAAGAGTCTAGTTATCAATCCAACCCAAGGGAATTTTCCTTTCTCATTAGACAAGTTCACATACATTCAAGTCACTTATTAGTTTTGGGTGTCCAGACTTCATTGACTCTTGGGGGCCCAAGACCTGTGTCTAATTTTTGTCTAATGTAGACACAAGAGTGTGGGTTCATGGGATGTAGACTTCACAGAAGGCCAAGCCATCCGTCGAGTTATTACTTTAAGTGAAACTTATGCAATATTACAACATAATCTTGCATAGGCAAGCCTATAAACTTGGGGTATTCTACCTTAGTCCATAGCTACTTCGTAGCCTACACAACTTGGTTGCCTAGGTGTGTTTGGATTTTTTCATTCTTTATTGATTGATGATGGCTTCTTTGGGTATATTTCCTTAGTGTTGATGTGGCCTACAAGTGTAGAAGTGATGTTGTGAGTGCCCAATAGTTGACCTTGGGTGGTTAACATTCCCCCCCTTTTGGTTCTAGGTTCATCCTCAAGCCTAGGCAATGGAGGTATCGATGTGGTGAAGTTATAGATGTTGGTGTAAATGCATGTGCTTGGGTGGATAAACGTAAGGGTTCTCAATGCATGTGTTTGAACTATGCAAGAACCTAACTACTTATATGCTTTCCAAAATAAAAAATGCTATGCACGATGCAAGTAAGAGTATTTGCAGAGGGGAGGGCATTTATTGGTGAGATTATAACCATAGTTCACATAGAGTGTGAGTGTCAATTGATGTAGTGTGCATGAGTGATGTAGAACCATGATAGATTTTTTGAACTCTATATTCCTCCCTCCACCATGGAAGTATTGGTTGACATTTTATGCTTGTTCAACTGATGCAAGAAACTTAACTTAGACTCTTGTGCATATCTTTCCAACACATGCAACCTACAAGTGTAGAAGTGATGTTGTGAGTGCCCAATAGTTGACCTTGGGTGGTTAACATTCCCCCCTTTTGGTTCTAGGTTCATCCTCAAGCCTAGGCAATGGAGGTATCGATGTGCTGAGGTTATAGATGTTGGTGTAAATGCATGTGCTTGGGTGGATAAACGTAAGGGTTCTCAATGCATGTGTTTGAACTATGCAAGAACCTAACTGCTTATATGCTTTCCAAAATAAAAAATATTATGCACGATGCAAGTAAGAGTATTTGCAGAGGGGAGGGCATTTATTGGTGAGATTATAACCATAGTTCACATAGAGTGTGAGTGTCAATTGATGTAGTGTGCATGAGTGATGTAGAACCATGATAGATTTTTTGAACTCTATATTCCTCCCTCCACCATGGAAGTATTGGTTGACATTTTATGCTTGTTCAACTGATGCAAGAAACTTAACTTAGACTCTTGTGCATATCTTTCCAACACATGCAACTTGGACAATGATAAGTAATGTTAAAATAAAGAAAATCATTACACAAAAAATGTTACAAAGATTGAGGAGGACTGACAACTCCTTTTAACGGAGTTTTGGGAGACTTTAAATTGTTTGAGAGTGCAATGCAAGTAGATTTGTTGATGGAAAAGCAACTCAATGTGTTTTCTAGAAGCGAGTTTAGATCATATCTTCAAAGGTTATATATAGTAGTTCCCATTACTGAGGACAGGTGTGTGTCGATGGAAAAGCAAATGCATGTGTTTTCTAGAAGCGAATTTAGATCATATCTTCAAAGGTTATATATAGTAGTTCCCATGCAAGTACTACAATTGGTATTAGTAGAAAGATATGTGATCCAGATTTGGGCCTTTGTCAATATCAATAATGTGTAATGTACCCCATGATGTTGGTTGTTTGCATGGTCGATCAAAATGATGATGAGGTTAAGGAAGCACCTGGTCCACTTTGTAAAACAAAATCTAGGTCAAGGATATCTTTCCATTGCATCATAAGTAAAATTATGTAGGCTCTAAGATTCAAGAAGGAAAGTTGATGTGCCGGTTGGAAACTTGGAAAATTGTACACATAGTTGTTGCCATATATATAGGCAGTGATGTGTGTGAACACACTTAGGACCGTCGGGGCACTTTTTCCCTCTTTAGGAGGTTTTTTTCCCCGGCTTTTATGCCCATCATTCTAGGGCTAACTGATCTTTTGTATATTGACACAATCTAATACACTGTGTGTTGTGTGCATTCTTGCTTCTTTTTCTCCAAGCTTTGTGTGCTTTCCTGCAACCCTAATTCCAACAATTGGTATCAGAGCAGGCATCGGATCCCAGGGCTACGCCGCTAGCACCCTTCGACTCACGTTCTCCGATTGAGGTGAGCTTTCACGAGCACCTGCAGGTCCCTATACTCTACAAATTAACCCGTAGGGCTTTGCGTTCTCAAAAATTACATCTGAGGTCGTTTCGGGCTTCGTTTTTGCATTGCAAGTTCGACACAGGTGTTTTCGTCATTTTGTGCAGAAATTTCGACAGTGCAGTTTTCTGCAAAACAGGCATACATATTCTATTGTGGACTGTGCTACATAGCACGAGTTGTTTTCTGTTCAGTCTTTGCTCCATTACAGGTAGCTTTTGCATCAGTTTCAGTCAGTGGCCATGGCTGATAACAGCAATGATGTATTTCGCATGTTGTCTCTGCTGATGACAAACTGGATGGAGACAGCAACTACCCACTTTGGGCATACATGATGCAGCATGTTTTGGTTGCAAAAGGAGTGTGAAACATTGTGCAGGGTATGGATGTATATCCAGGTTCTGTGGATGTAGGATCTGTTGAGGATGTTGCAGGTTCTAACAGCTCTACTATTGCTGCTGTTTTACCCACTGCTAAACAAGCTCGTTGGGATGGTAAAGATGCGCAGGATCATGCCTTGATTGCACTTTCTGTCAAACGTAACATCACTCCACATATTCGTTCAGCTAAAACAGTAAAATAGTCTTGGGATATTCTAGCTGGTTTGTATGCAGGTCGTAACGAGGCAAAAATCTCTTACCTGCGTAAAGAGCTAGAATCGAAGATTATGCAGGAAGATGATGACATGAATGTTTTTCTTGCTAAGATTAAAGATCTCAAGGAACAGTTGATTTTTGCAGGTGAGATTATTCTTGATCATTGTCTTGTGCAGACTGTTCTTGATGCTTTACCTGAGTCATATTAGACTTTTGCTTCCACATGGAGACTTGTTTATTGAGAGGACAGACATGATGTTGTCAAGTATGATACTTTAGTCAACAAGCTCTTGCAAGAAGCGCAGTCTAGGCAAAACAGGGCTAGGCAACGTGCAGTTGATCAGGCATTTTTTGCTACCCAACAGAGAAGAAGTGGTAAGGCAACCCCTTCCACTATTTCTTCTCTTATTAGTAGGTCTGCAACTTCTTCTCCTTCCACACAGGTAGCAACAATAGGTCTGAGAAGGCTCTTGATAAAGGCAAGAAAAAGACCAAGTGCAACTGTTGTAAGGCAACTGATCATGTCATTAAGAATCGCCCTAAGCTAAAGGCTAAAGATGTAAAGAAGAAGAGTCAAATGCAGCCACAATAGCGTTTGATGTCATGTCTAAAGAGTTTGATGCATTTCTGGCTAGTCGTGGGATAAAACACCAATGTACAATGTCGTATACCCCTCAGCAAAATGGTGTTACTAAGAGGAAAAACAGGTCACTTATGGAGATAGCACGATGTATGGTCAAGAGCCAAGCTTTGCCACATGTGTTTTGGCTTGAGGCTGTCATGTGTGCTGCATATGTACTCAACAGGTGTCCCACTAAGGCCTTGCAATCTGTTACTCCATACGAAGCTTGGCATGACAGGAAGCCTTCTATTGGTCACTTGCGTGTCTTTGGTTGCTTGGCCTATGCTTTAGTGCCTGTGCAACAACGTAGAAAATTGGATGATAAGGCTGTCAAATGCATTTTTGTTGGTTACAGTGCTGAGAGCAAGGGTTACAGATTGTATCATCCGCAGTCAAAGCGTATCTTGATTAGTTGAGATGTTGTTTTTATGGAAGATGTTGTGCAGCCTTTGTTATCATTGTACCAAAGACAGGTGTGAGCTCACGGGATGTATTTGATACATTGTTGCCTCTATTTACAGGTGGGAATTCAAATGTGAGTCCTAATGAGGCAAATATTCAGCCTATGCAGATTTCAATGCAGATTTCAAACGACATCATAGATCAGCCTATTTCTGATACAGATTTACAGGATGTAAATTATGAGGATAGGGCTGAAAATGAGCAGACTAAAGGTATGCCTAAATGGCTGGTGCAAACCTTGCGTGACAGTAAAATTGATGCACCTATGTCTAGTCGTACTCGTTCAAGTTTTCAGCATGCCTCTTATGCATCATTGTTATGCTTTGGCTGTGTCTAGTATGTGTGAAGAGGAAGAACCTCTTTCATTTGATGAGGCACAAAAATCAGAAAATTGGTTGGCTACAATGCAAAGTGAATATGATGCTATAATGAAGAATGGTACATGGTCTTTGTATGATTTGCTTATTGGTAAAAAGGTCATTGGATGTAAGTGGGTTTTTAAGTTGAAACGAAAGCCAGATGGCAGTGTTGATCGCTATAAGGCTAGACTTTTGCAAATGGTTATGCTCAAGAAAAGGGCATTGATTTTGATGAGACCTTTGCTCCCACTTGTTGTATGACTACCATTCGTAGCGTTTGTGCATTGGCAGCTCATAATGGTTGGAATGTACATCAGTTGGACATAAAGACTATGTTCTTGAATGGAGATTTGCATGAGGAGATGTATGTATCGCAGCCTCGTGGTTTTGTTCAAAGAGGGCAGGAAAACAAACTGTGCAAGTTGAAAAAGGCTTTGTATGGTTTAAAGCAAGCTCCAAGAGCTTGGTATGAAAAGATACATGCATATTTGACTGCACATGGTTTTCAAAATAGTCCAATAGAAAGCACTTTGTATGTTAAACGTGTGGATGATGTACATCTAATCATTGCTCTCTATGTCGATGACATGCTACTCACAGGACCAAAAGAGAGTCGTATTACTAATTTTAAGGCTTATTTGAATGCCTCTTTTGAGATGTTAGATTTGGGGCATTTGCATCATTATTTGGGGATACAATTTAAGCAGTGTGATGGAGGTATTTCTTTGTGTCAAACAAAGTATATTGAGACATTGTTGCGGAGATTTGGCCTTGAAGATGACAAGCCTATAGCTACTCCAATGGAGAAAGGTTTAAAGTTGAGTCTTCATGATGCTAGAGATCACTTTGAAGTCACACTCTATCAGACAGCTGTTGGTTGCCTCATTTATGTATGCATTACGAGGCCGGACATTCAGTTTGCAGTCTCACAGGTGAACAGGTTTATGCATAGCCCAGGGTCTCAGCATTGGAAGGCAGTTAAATGCATCTTTCGCTACTTGAGTGGCACCATACATCTTGGGTTGTTTTATCCCAAGGGGGGATTGTTGCCACCAGATTTACATGCTTTTTCGGACTCAGATTGGGCTAGTTGCTATGACACAAGAGTGTCCACAAGTGGTTTTTATTTTATGCTCGGTAGCTCATGCATATCTTGGTTGAGCAAGAAGCAACCTACTGTGGCCACTTCTAGTTGTGAAGCTGAGTACAAGAGGAGAGCTTTCACAGCTACGGTTGAGTGTCTGTGGCTTAGACGGCTTATGGGCAGCTGAGTTGGGTGTTAGACAGGAGTCTGCCACCTCTATCTACACTGACAATCAGAGCACATTTGCATTTGTGAGAAACCCAGTTTTTCATGCTCGCACAAAGCACATTGAGGTGCATTATCACTATGTCAGGGAGAGACTCTCAGCAGGAGAGATCAGCTTGGCCTATGTGCCAACACAGGACAACCTCGCCGATCTTTTCACAAAGGCGCTTCCTCGTCGTGATTGAGAAGTTTGAAGCTTTCCGCAAAGCTTTGGGCTTGCTCCCCTTTGTGGAGTGATCTCCTTTGGGCATGGCACTTCCCTATACATGAGTACATACCATCACTCCCCCAGGGGAGATTTGTTACCATATATATAGGCAGTGATGTGTGTGAACACACTTAGGACCACCGGGGCACTTTTTCCCTCTTTAGGAGGTTTTTTCCCCCGACGGTCCTAAGTGTGTGAACACACTTAGGACCGCCGAGGCACTTTTTCCCTCTTTAGGAGGTTTTTTCCCCCGGCTTGTATATACGCCCATCATTCTAGGACTAAATGATCTTTTGTACATTGACACAATCTAATACACTGTGTTTTGTGTGCATTCTTGCTTCTTCTTCTCCAAGCTTTGTGTGCTTTCCTGCAACCCTACTTCCAACAATAGCTAGGATCCTATTGTTTTTTGAATTTACAAACCTCTAAGAATGACCACCTCCTTTCATATGGCATGTATGTAGGCTCAACTCTATGGGAGAGTGATGCTCAAGCATAAATATTTGAACAATATTTCTTTTCTAACCACTTGATTCTCCATTCTTTGGTGCTTCACTAAACCTCTTCTTCTCTTGAAGATTACCCTTTCCTCTTGGTGGCCAAGCCTTTTCTTTGAGGGCTACACAATTTTTGCAAGAAGATAAAGAATCAAGTGAACCAAGGGTAAGCCTAAACAATGAAGTTTATGCTCTCTTTTTTATGTTAATCTTCTTCCTAACCTCCCTAATGCTTGGGAAGCATTTTATTTTATGGGTTTTCTCTTAAAACCATGCTTTTCTTGATTTATGATGAATTAATGTTTATGTTTAAACTTAGGTTTATGCATAAACTAATTTTTAAGTTAAAAGTAAAATTTTAACCATTCTCAATTCATAGAAAATGCAAGGAAGTTATGGCAAAATTTTATGGAGGTTTATGCATAGTAAATTTTATTCTAAAAGTGTAATTTTAAGCATTCTCATTTCATTGAAAATGTGGGGAAGCTATGGTAAAATTTTATCATTAGAAAATTAAGGATTTGCATAAACTAATTTTTATATTAAAAGTGGAATTTTGGGCATTTTCATTTCATTGAGAATGTGGGGAGGCTATGGTAAAATCTTTATCACTAGAAAATGAAATTTATGCATAAATAATTTTTATATTCAAAGTGGAATTTTGAGTATTATCATTTCATAGAAAATGTGGGGAAGCTATGGAAAAATTTATATCATTAAAGAATGAATTTATGCATAATAATTTTTAGGCTGAAAGTGGAGTTTTGAGCATTATTCATTTGCTTGAAAAATAAAGAAGGTTATGCACAAATTTTCTAGATTCATTCAATTTATGAGAATTATGGAAATGATTATGAATATAATTCATTTAGATAAAAATAGATTAGTAGGTGTGCATAAATATTTTATGCTAAAAGAGGGATTTCCATGATATTTTATTTTGGGAGAATACAAAAAAGAATGTGAAAATATTCATAGGGGTGCATCGAGAAAACATAGATAAATTTTTAATCAAAAAGACAAATTATGGGTATAATTGATTTTGTAAATCCCATGAGGTCGTATGCATAAATCATTTATTCAAAAAGAGGAATATTGAGCATATTTTATTTTGGGAAAATTGAGATAAGAATGTGAAAATATTCATTGGAATGCATCGAGAAATCATGGATAAATTTTTAATCAAAAAGAGGAATCATGAACATATTTAACTTTTGGAAAAATGAAGTATACGTCTAGATTCTCAAGAAATAGAAGCTTGGGTACATTCTGAACGAGAAAAGAATTTCCAAGAAAAAGACCAGAAACATGCTTAGTTAGATGAATGTAAATACTTGTGTTAACTGACTTATTCTTAGATACCTTGGGAAAGGAATCTAGAATTCTTGAAAGGATCGAGGATCCAAAAGTGAACGGAAATTTAGTCTTAATTAAATTGAGTCGAGAAAAAGTTATCTTTAACTGAGCCAAGTAATGGTTGAGACTTAGAAGTTATGCCAATGTGAAAAGTAGAGCAACTGTACTTTTAACTTGGTTGATTGTGAAACAAAAATTCTGATAAACTAGACCAAGAAAAGTTGATAATCAAACCTGATTTGCTCAAAGCGAAAAGAGACCATCCTGTTTGTAAAAATCTGATTGATGCGGATTGATGAGGTTGATGTGTGGAATGATGTGGAGGAGTGATGTGTGGAAGGATGTGGAATGTGTGGAGTGATGTGGAGTGATGTGGAATGAGTGGATTGATGTGGATTGATGTGTGAGTTGATGTGGATTGATGTGGGATGATGTGAATTAATGTGGGAATGATGTGGGATGATGTCAATGAATGTGAAAATGATGTGGGATGATGTGAATGAATGTAGAAATGATGTGGGATGTGGGATGTGTAGGATGTGGGATGATGTGAATGAATGTGAAAATAATGTGGGATGATGTGAATGAATGTGGAAATGATGTGGGATGATGTGAATGAATGTGGAAATGATGTGGGATGATGTGAATGAATGTGGAAATGATGTGGGATGATGTGAATGAATGTGGAAATAATGTAGGATGATGTGAATGAATGTGGAAATGATGTATGATGATGTGAATGAATGTGGAATGATGTCAGATGATGTGAATTAATGTGGAATGATGTGGGATGATGTGAATTGATGAGGAATGATTTGATGTGAATTGATGTGGAAAAATGTGGAATAATGAGAAGTGACTTGGAACGATGTGGAATGATATGGACAGATAGGAATTTTGTTTGGAAATTGTATTTGCAAATGAAACCTATTTTTTAAAGATTGTTTTACGTCAAGAATGCTAGGGGAAGCATTTGACTATCTTATGGAATGAGGCCGTGTGGGGACCTAAGTGAAAATGTTGCAACAGCTGATAGAGAGTCAAGAAGGACATCTCGTGTGGCAAGATTGGCCAAGGTCTTGACCAGCCTCTGTTCGGTTAAAATGGTGAACTTCCGATACGGTGGATAAGGGGATAAGGAAGTGGCCTATAAGTGAAACGCTAGGTCACCTGCGAAGGAGCCTAGAGGTTGCTGACCATATGGAGTTGTTTTCTGAACATGGGCATGGATCTGGTTGATTGGCCTTGTTGGTAGTCTTCAACACATGAGTTCATGGATCTTTTTGATAAATGGATCTTGTTGGTTGATCTAGCTGATCTTCAACGGAGAGTCCATATGGATTTTATAAGATTATACTCCTAGGTACTATGAGCTAGAAACTATTGAAATGGCCCCTGAGTGAGCAGCTGTGGTGAGCGTTCTGGTTGCCAGTGATGCCATAGGTACGCTTAGGAAGGAATGAATGGAATATGGATTTTATGGAAAATTCTTGATTATATTCCTGGGTACTATGGGCTAGGAACTATTGAAAAGGCCCCTGAGTGAAGTACTAGGTGAACCTAGAGGGACTGACCAGGTGGTGAGTGTTCTGGCCGATGCTGCCATAGATACGCCGAGGAAGGAATGAATGGAATTTGGATTTTATGGTTGGAAAGTGGAAAAGTTGGAATTGGACCCTTGATCTAGAATAGTGAGGATTATGATGGAAACACTATGGTTTTATTGCAATGCTGTTTTGGAAATAGTTGAATCTAAGAAAAGGTAATTTCATATCGGGTGCGTAAGTGGTGTGTCTATTTAAATTTTACATGAGTGCCAGCTAGGGGGCCTAGGAACTCTTTTCCCTGGTACTCGGGACAAAACATAACCAAATTTCTATAATGGATCCTATCAATACTGGTTAGGCGGTCGGCTAACCCATGGGATTGGATGGGGTTAGGCTGGATCGATGGATTCCTATAATAAAATTAAATTCTGTTCAAGTTACGATAGTTGAAGTAAGTCATGGGAAAATTCTTGTTCTATGGAAAAGAATCAACGGATGTGCCTCTTTTGATGAGGAAAAAAGCATTGGTCTCTAATGAACCAAGTGCAAGTTCCTCCTTTGATCCGGCTGTGTGACCGGCGGGTTCGGTCGGAATAAAAAGGATAGTTAAGGCTCTTGACTACGTTAGAAGATTTTCCTGGAGGAATCGCCTATGCTTTCTGGGCAAGGAAGAATTTTTTCAAGTTTGGTTCTGGAAGAATCGAGGGATTAGTCTCTTGTCCCGACATTCGTGGGCGAGGCCCTGAGTGGGAAGCTCTGCCCTGCGTGAGAGGTTTCTACTTCCGTTGCCAGGACTCCAAAGTTCCATGCACAGAGGGGGTAGGGATCTCACAAGGATTATATGCGATTACCTGCCTTACAACCCTATACAAAAGATCTGGTTTTATCATAATTGATTTTCATGCATAGAAGTATGCATAAAAGATTATTATTATTTTATTATAAAAGTGTTACTTTCATCATAAATGATTTTTATGCATAAATGGGTGCATAAAAGAAAATGTTTTAATATTAAAAGTGTGATTTTCATCATAAATGATTTTTATGCATAAACATATGTATAAAAGATATTTTTTATATTAAAAGTGTGATTTTTATCATAAATAATTTTTATGCATAAATGGGTGCATAAAAGATATTTTGTTTTATATTAAAAGTGTGACTTTCATCATAAATGGTTTTTATGCATAAACATATGCATAAAAGATAATTTTTTATATGAAAAGTGTGATTTTTATCATAAATGGTTTTTATGCATAAACATATGCATAAAAGATATTTTTTATATTAAAAGTGTGATTTTCATCATAAATTGTTTTTATGCATAAACATATGCATAAAAGATATTTTTTATATTAAAAGTGTGATTTTCATCATAAATGATTTTTATGCATAAATGGGTGCATAAAAGATTTTTTATTATTAAAAGAGTGATTTTCATCATAAATGATTTGTATGCATAAACATATGCATAAAAGAAATTCTTCATGTTAAAAGAGTGATTTTCATCATAAATGAATTTTTATGATGATAAAAGTGTGACTTTCATCAGAATCGGATTTTATGCATAATTAGATGCATATAGAATCTTTATAATTAAATAAGGGTTTTCCTTAATCCTTTGTTTAATTTTCATAAAAATTGGAAAAATAAATAAGTAGATAATCTGTGAGAAGAAATGCTACCGTTTTATATTCACTAAGATGGTAATGAGAAAATTCAATTAAACTATTGAAGTCGGAGATTGAGATATATGATTATTTTATTCCTCATAAGAAATTCATGTTTTAGAAATTTGTAAGTAAATATTCGTGGAACGAAATTTAGAAAAAGAGAAGTTGAAATAGTACCTTTCGAGAAAGATAGTTTAGGAAGAACCTTTCCAGACCCAAACTCTGATTCAGGCTATTGACCAAGACCTAATTCCTTCGTCAAAGACGATGTGATCAGTTCAGGGAAAATACTCAAATCACCCACCGAATCTGAAACTAAGTTAAGACTTTTGATTTTGATCTGAGGATCAAGTTGACAGAATTCGAGGAATTTTGTTTGGAATTCAGACCTGGATCGAGATACGGATTTAAGATTATTCATGGTTTTCAAACAAAAACCAAAACTGAAAACTTGCATAGAAACCCTGTTTTCTTAAAAGATTGTCTTACACCAGAATGCTGGCTTGTATTCACAACACATGAGAATGAGGGTTTTAGGGTTACATTTGACTCTTATAGGTGACTTGGCCGTTCACACATGGGCGCCCATACATGGCCGACCGATCCTAACCCTTACCCTGCTGATATTCAAGGTGTGCCTCTCATCGGCGATCACCCAATCCCTTTATCCTTAACATATGGTGCCGACAAGCCCGGACCATGACTCAAAATATTTAAATTAATGACATAAAACATAGTACGTCTCAATGTCCGTCATAGGTTAACATGCCCCCCTTCCTGATGTAGATTCTGTCCTCGAAAGCTATGGTATGATAAGCTCGATAGGGTTGTTGTGGTGGACCGTCTGCAAAACAGGGAAGTAGAGTGAAAGTATGCTGGAATTCAAAAGATATAAAGTGTATAAATTCAAGCATGTTAGACCACAATGGATGTTGCTATGAGAACTTAGTTTAAGGGTCACATGAATGAGCTAGTGTAGCAAATTAACAGGAGTTTAAAATTATTGAAAGTAAATCAAGAGTTAGCAAGGTGTCAAAGGTTAATCAAGGTTTATAACTGGCCTCAGTCTCACGGAAAATAACCAAGCTTAATAAATAAACAGATGACCACACTGTGTCTACTCTAAGAACAAGTTAATACCACGAGCCTAGGGACACAAGAAACATCAGAGTTACAGGAGCCTTTTGCCTTTATTTCTTTATGCACGTGATAATTTTTATACACAATGGCGACCTTCCTAAGGCAAAACTAACATCGATCATGGTACCATGTTTAACACAAGGCATTATCTAGGAATCTATTAGTTCACCTTAGGCAAGGCTACCCCCTACCAACCAAGGCATCGGTCTGGAGTAGAATACTCCTCGCCTACCAAGTATCAATAAGGCGATAGGCCAACATTAAAGCACATCATAGACTTGTATTGCCATTTATTGTAGGCTCTTTTTTTTGGATTTTTCTTTTGATCTTCGCTCCTGAACTATAATTTGTCTTGCATCCTTTCGACAAAGGGGTAAAAGCTATGTCCTAGAGGTCAACACACACATGGCCAGGTGTATGAGTCAAAGTCCAATTGTGCAGCATCCTAGGTGGGGGGAGGACTTTTATGTGAACCCAAGTGTCTCATTACATTCAGTGGGGATGCTATACTCTTGCAAAAGGGAGAGCAAGGGTGTATGCAACCAATGTTTTATGCAAGCCGACAACTCATCATCACTGATGCCGAGGAGAGGTATGGTGAAATGGAGAAAGGTGGTTTGTCTCTTGTTTTTGCAGTAAAGAAGTTCAGGTCATACTTGTTACCTCACCCTTTTTTCTTCCTCACATCTCAACCTTCTTTACAATCCTTGGTCTGCAAACCCAATCCTGCAGGAGGAAAGTTTGCAAAGTGGATTTGTGAGCTTCAAGAATTCTCCTTCACTTTTATTACAGAAAACACCACTACGGCCGCTCTTGTAGATTTGCTTATAAGGCAGGAAGAGGAAGAAGGAATAGGAACAAAGGAAGAAGTATATGAAGATTTGGAGACACCACCAACTGCTTTCACTATGCATTTTGATGGAGCCTTTAGCCCTTCCAGGCAACGTGGGGGGTTGGGAGGATAGTTTTATTTGATCCAGAAGGAAAAGAGGTATGGGCCAAGGGTAGGGAATTTCCAAAGGCTATATCAAATAATGTGACTGAGTACAATGCATTAATTTGGGGATTAGAAGATTGCATAAAAGATGGAATTAAAGAGGTAGAGGTTAAAGGGGATTCGCAATTAGTCATCCGACAAATGAAAGGAAAATATAAGGCAAGGAGTCCTAATATCCAAGAATTGTATAAAAGGGAAATGGAGTTAAAAGAAGTTTTTGAGTTTTGTAAATTTGTGCATGTTAACAGGAAGGATAATCAAAAGGCTGATGAATTGGCTACTAAAACCTTGGCTTCTTTCAAAGTAGCTACTCTTGCATTAATGGATATAGGTTGGCCTGAGCTCCAAGATGTTCAACACTATTTAGATACAGGATACTTCCCTCCTGTATTGAATCCTCAACAGAAGCAAAGGCTTACAAGGAAAGCTCATCCTTACACAATTCTAGGGGATGTTCTTTACAAGCAAGGTAAGGATAAGATTCTTTGGAGGGTAGTGAGCCTAGAAGAATCTAAAAGGATTATGGAATTATGTCATGAATGTTCAAGTCACTTTGCCTCAGCCAGCACAACTAGGAGGATCCTTCACACAGGGTATTATTGGCCTCAACTCAGCAAAGATGTCGATGAGTGGTGCACAAGCTGTGAAGTATGCCAGGCATATGGGCATAAGCAATTGGTTCTCGGACCCTTAATGTGAGATCCCTCTGTCCCCTCCGCCGCGCCGGCTGACAGCGGAAGCAGCCCCCTCATGCGCGGGGCAGGGTTTCTCACTTGAGGCCTCGCCCTCGAATGTTTGGGCACGAGACTAGGCTGGTGGTCATTTTGAAAACCGAAACCGGGAAAATTTCCCAATCCCGGAAAGCGGGGACGATTCCACCTTTTTGAATTTTTCTTGACGAGTTTTCTAACGCGATCAAAATCTAAACTATCCTCCACCTGAATAAACCAGATAGAAGGAAACTATCACTGATATAATTTGATCATCTGAGCAATTCAACACTTTTTTCCTAATCAAGATTAGGCATAGCCGTTGATCCACTCAATCGAGAATTTTATCAGGGAATTAACTATCTACTCGAATCCTAGCGTAATCCTAAGATTTTTCAGTTTGATTATTAAAACTCCACTGATTCCAGCCTAACCCCATCCGGCCCATGGGTTAGCCCACCACCCTGCCACTGGAATTGGTAGATCCAAACAAGTACTCACCCACCCATAATTGAAATGCCTTTCTTAACTTTAGCTTTAGAAAATAGATACGCACACACTCCTCTTTAAAACTTTAATCTATAAAATAATCCATTGACAAGCAATTTACTGGTTACACATGTCATACTTCAAAATTTCCATTGAGTCTTTGTTTCTCACAAAATAGTATCACTCTGGACTCTCCGTTGAGACCAGCGAGTCAACAACGAGATCCAGTGATAGATTATAATAACATTGGTCTGTCATACAATATCTTCCTCGGCATATGTATGGGTGTCCTCGGCACCGCGAGCCCATGCATCCCCTGGTCAGAACCCTCCAAGATCCTCCTTAGGTGTCCAGGCACTTCACTCAGGGACCGCTTCGTCGGCCCTCGCCTATCATACTGGAAGCACACCATTTTAACCATACCGAGGCTGGTGAAGACCTCGGCAGGCTTTACCGCGTGGCTATCCCTCGAACACTCCCCGCTAGCTGTTGCAACCGAACTTCCCTTAGATAAACATATATGCCAAAAACAAAAAGTTTGAATTTGATCAGGCCCCCATTGGAAAGAAACATTCTTCTTTGTCAATAGATTTATAGGATACATCTTCTCAGAGAACATGTCAACAAAGCATTGGTAATACTTTGTTTTACCCAAAATCCTCCTTACCTCCCTTACATTGGTAGGTGGTGGGAGGGCCACAATTGCCTGCACCTTTTCACGATCCATCTCTATGCCTTCTTCTGAGATAACATGTCCCAAGAGAACCACACCTTCCTTCGTGCGCCAAGCAGCATTTTCCAAGATTAAGACACCCTTTTGCATCATCAATACTTTGCAAGGCCAACCTCAACTTTTCCAAATGATCCATGCGGCTTGAATAAATGCAAAAACCATCCAAAAAGACCCTTATAAACTTTCCCAAGTAAGGTACAAATACCTGACTCATGAAGCATTAAAAAGTTACTGGTGCATTGGTTAAGCCAAATGGCATCACCCTATAGGCATACACTCCCCAAGGGGTGATAAATGAGGTTTTTCTTTGATCTTCTTCACAAATCCGAATTTGAAAGTATCCAGAGTACAACTTATGACCTGCAACTTAATCCAATATATCATCCTGAAAGGGTAGAGGATAATAATCCCTCTTTGTGCATGCATTCAGAGGGCGAAAGTCCACACACACATGCCATTTTCCACCCTTTTTGGGAGTGACTACAACTGGGGAAATCCACTTTGAATTCTCTACTAGAAAAATAAATCCAGCTTCAAGCAAATTAGTTACCTCATTCTTGAGCGCCTCTGCTTGCACTACTCCCAAATGCCTTAGCCGCTATACCACTGGCTTACTTTGGGGCTTGAGATCAATCTTGTGCTCTACTAGGGTAACTTGGTGTACTTGTGAGTAGCTGTTTGTAAAAAGGTTAGGAAATCCATCCAACATTTTTAAGTAATTCTCCCTTTCAGTACCTACTATGGACTCATAAAGAAGAAGCTCATTCTGTTGTTGGTGAAGACTAGTGAGGTCCACATCTCCTTTCTTGAACATGGTTGAAGAAGCTTTCCCTTCCAAGGCTCCATTGTCTTCAACATCCCCTTCCCAGGGAAAGACCAAATGCAACTCCCTCCACCTCCCCTTCTCAGAGATGGAATCCTCGGAGCTACCACTTGTCTCCTCTTCATCGGATGACTCTGACTCTAAACTTTCGGAAGTTGAAGATTCACCTCTTACCACTTTCTTGCGATGACCCTTGATGTTGTAGTGGTGCACCTTCTTATTCTCACCTTGCAGAATAAGATCACCTGTCTCCCACTTTTGAATTGCCTTCACTTGGCAAAGCCATGGCCTACCCAATATCAATGGGTAAGCCCTAGCATCAGGCTTTGTAGGAATGACATGGAAAGTAAATACCACGTACTTCCACTCCCAAATTCCTGATAAATCCTAAGGTTTTCACCCTAGTATTATCAGCAAGTTTGATGCGATAGGGAGAGTTAGTAGAAGACAACTTTAAATTGACATCTTTCATTGTTTTTTCACTCACATGACATTGATTGATGCACCTCCATCAATGTATGCATTGGAAATTGTTTGCCCCCTCAATGATGACATCAATCATAGGCACATCATCTCCTACATCAATATCCACCTTTTGAGCCATAGGAGTCCCATTATCCCTCTTCTTCTTTTTCTTAGATTCCCTTGTGCTAGCCAGCTTACCACATTCCTTTCTGAGCTTTGGAGAGAGTGCCAAAAGCTGCCCAAATGTGATTTGTGCCGTTTTCTTCCTAAGATCTGTTAAGAGGTCATAACTAAGAGATCCTTGTCCAAGAGGAAAGTTAGATTATCCAATTTTTCTCCTAGACGACTTCTTCTTCTTCTTATTTTTCTCCTCTTCTTCAGATTTATCTTCTTGTTCTTCTTCTTCTAGACTCCTAGTTTTACAACCCCTTTTTGCCATTAATGGCATCAATGTTTCCTCTTCTTCTTCTGAGCATGTTTCCTCTAAAAGTGCTAAACTTTTATCCTCTCTTTTCCTCAATTTTGGACACTCAATGTGATAGTGCCCCTTCTCTTGACATTCATAGCATGTGACACTACTTCTATCCCTAGGTTTATCCTCAACTCGTGGAACGCTAGGGTGGCTTTGCGTTGACTAAGTGTAACTTCAAATCAGCAAATTTTGCCATAAGTAGTGCAATGTTATGATCCAAGGATGGAGCTTGTACCTGAGATGTTGAGGCTATCTCTACTCGTGGTGGGGTTGGCACAATTGGAGAAGATTGGAATGTGGACTCAATATGAAGAGTGGCCTCCTTCTTCAAAGCAATACGAAGAGCCTCTTTAAAATTAGTGGGATATTTGCTAAGAACTTTTCCATGCAAGCGCGGGGATCCAAAGCCATGATAAACTTGCTCATCTTAAGGTGCTCTATTGCTAAAGAACTCTTTGAATCTCCCATAGAAGGTGGAAAAGAAGAAGCAACAACATGTAAATCAGCTTGTTGATGTTTGATGAACAAGGCTTCATACCTCATTGAAAAGGCAGAAACTGACTCTCCTTCCTTTTGAAAAATTTGATCCAATTGCAATAGTAAAGCATTTGGTGACTCCACTGTCCCAAATCTCTCCTTTATTGCTTTGGTCAACCTTTCCCAAGACTCCTCTGGCAAAGCCTCATGCCAAGCTAAGGCCACACCCTCCAAGAAATCTGGAAGTATTTCTGCCCTCTCCTTCATAGACCGTCAACAATTCTTGAAACCATTTCAATTTATAGACTAAATGTCCTATGTACATTGCCGACACTACGACCCCAATTTACAATATCCATACCCTAAGCTAGTATATCAAAACTTTGGGTCACGACACCTCATAATGTCTCCATTCATGTACAATACGTGTGTAAAGGTCACCTTAAATCCAAGGGACCTCTTGTTCAAATCAAGTTCCCTTGACCCAAAAAGAAATAGACTAAGGGGTAGAAGCTGCTAAAAGGAAGTAGTTAGACCATCATTGCAGTGCTTCTATTATCATGGATTGTACACCGTGGTAGACTACCCAAATTAGAACTCTTCGATGCATATAGTTCCTAATATCTTACAACCCCTCTGTGATCACATGCTACCCAAATTAGAACTCTTCGATGCGTGTATGTTGAAAATACAAGTGACTAGGGTGTGTGCGGGAACAAGCCCTTCGTTAGAGGCTATAAAAGAGAATGTGTAAATGTGAAAGAACCTGTGAAAAGGTGAGAAGAATCTACTGGGAGAGAATAAAGGGTAGCATGAGAAGGTTTAGGAAGTGTGGAGATATTCTGGGAAGTGTGAAGATATTCTGGGAAAAGTGAAGAGGTGGAGAGAATCAGGGAAAAGAGGTGGAGTGAATCATGGAGAAATCAGTGGGATTAGATGCTTGATGTAAACTCTATAAATTGAGGCATTGCCCTAATGAGAATTTGCTAGTTTTTGAGTATCCATGCCTACATTAATCTATTTATTAATTACCCACTAATTATATCTTAATTATTTTGCCAATCACTTTGTTAATGATATTAATTCTAGTGTTTGATCCACCATAGCTAATCATTATGCTCAAATTTCAACATGGTATCAGAGCCATGCCTAGAATCTATCAGGTTTATGAGCCCATTATCTAATTAATTAGGATTAGTAGATAATTAGCAAATAATCAAAATTTTAGTTAGTTTTCACTTCACCCCTTCACCCCCAGCCAGTGGAGGATCTCATTCACCTTGCACACATAAAATTAGGGCAAGCCCTTCTAACACAAGCTAGCCAACTCACTTGGCTTCAAGCCCATCAAAACGGCGTAGCAAACCGCCAAGCAACGAAGGAGGAATCACGTTTTTTGCTGGCGCTAATTTTTTGAGAAGTTTCTACCATTTCTGCTTCATCAAGTCAAATCTCTCTAATTACTCTTAGCCCAAGGTGTTTTCAAGCATGCTCTACAAGTTGGTGAAAACAGAATTTAGTTTCATCAAGTCTACAGTGAGATCCAAGCTCTTCATCAAATCTGCAGTGACTTTGGTAAAATAGAGATTAAGCTTTCAATATTTGGTCAAATCTTGTGTTTCTTGGCTTAATCCTCTACTAGACTCATTGCTATTGATGCCTTTGAAAGCATTTGAGCTCATTTAAAGTCTAAGGCACCAGATCTGGACTCCCCGCATACTCTGTTTTTTGTACACAAAACAGAGCATTAATTTGCTAATCAGTGATTAATCAGTGCTAATCACTATATTTTGGTACAATTGAGGGTTCAAATTAACCATTAGGTATCTGATACAGATCCCTATAACTTCAAATTGCAAATCGGAGTTGGTTTGATACTCCAACCATCCCGTACAAATTGGTTACCCTTAATTTAATGTAATTTCTGGTGATTTTATGCTGATAAATTTGTCGTAATCATCTATTAAACACTAGATTGAGTTGTAAAAGGGTAGACACTGCCCTTGAATCTTGAAATTGGATCAAGAGGTAAGACCCCCTTCACATCACCATGAGTTCAGCACAGGAAATAGCCAAATTTAATGGGGAGCAGTTTTATACATGGTAGACAAAAACCATGTATTTGCTCATGAGGAAAAATCTGTGGGGATTAGTTGAAGGGAGAGATGAATGCCCAGAGAGAGGGGAAAATGAGTGGAAGAGTAGGAATGAAAAAGCATTGGGACTTATTGCACTCAATTTAAATGATGAAATCATTCATCACATCACAGGGATACAATGGGCAAAAGATGTATGGGATGAACTCAATAAATTGTTTGGCACACAAGCAAAAAATTCAAAGATAAATCTGTTAATGCAATTCTACAAATTGGACATGAAGGAAAGTGAACCTTTAATCACACACTTGAACAAATATAAAAGCATTAAGCAACAGTTGGCAGCTATTGGCAAAAAGGTCGAAGATGATGAGGCACTAGCAGTGCTTCTGAAGAGTGTGGACAAAGGTGATTATGAAAACATTGTAGCAACACTAAAGAATGTACTTGAATTGAAGCTACACGAGATAGAAGCAGCTCTACTAGAGCAAGAGAGCAAAGGCAAAGAGAAGAAATGGCTCGACTCAACAGAGCAGGAGAAGAAAAGGCATTCTTCACCCGAGGAGGATTCTCTCAAGGACGAGGACGAGGAAGAGGCAGAGTAGGAGGAAGAACCTTCACTTGCCACAAATGTGGAAAGCCAGGACACATGGCGAGAGACTGCTACAGCAAACCCAGTGGAGAAGGAACGACATCGGCAAACTTCATGGAGGCTCCAAAGGAAGTGGAGTCGGATCATCTTTTTTGAGAGAGAGAGAGAGAGAGAGAGACCCCACAACCCAATGTAACCTGCCCCAACAAAGTAAAACCACCTCTGAGCCACCGATGATGTAGGCCACGTGGTAGATGTATGTGTGAGCACTTTAGTCAAGGTCGCGGGCACTTATAGTAGCCTTGGACACAGAGAGAGAGAGAGTGTCAGAGACTATGGAGTTTAGGGACTTGAGGCACTGGTCGCGGGCTATCAAGTAAGAGAGAAACTTGGTACAGGGTCCAAGTGTGCTAAGATAACTTGAGGGGAGGTGTAGACACTAGTCGTGGACTACCAAGTAAGGGGAGGCAAACTTGGTATAAGGTCTAGGTGTACTAGGAGTATTCACTTGAGGGGAGGTGTTGAAAATACAAGTGAATAGGGTGTGTGCAGGAACAAGCCCTTGGTTAGAGGCTGTAAAAGAGAATGTGTAAATGTGAAAGAACCTGTGAAAAGGTGAGAAGAATCTACTGGGAGAGAATAAAGGGTAGCATGAGAAGATTTAGGAAGTGTGGAGATATTCTGGGAAGTGTGGAGATATTCTGGGAAAAGTGAAGAGGTGGAGAGAATCAGGGAAAAGAGGTGGAGTGAATCATGGAGAAATCAGTGGGATTAGATGCTTGATGTAAACTCTATAAATTGAGGCATTGCCCTAATGAGAATTTGCTAGTTTTTGAGTATCCATGCCTACATTAATCTATTTATTAATTACCCACTAATTATATCTTAATTATTTTGCCAATCACTTTGTTAATGATGTTAATTCTAGTGTTTGATCCACCATAGCTCATCATTATGCTCAAATTTCAACAGTGTACACCATAGTTCTTGATATCTTACGACCCCTATGTGATCACATGTTCATAGACTATCCGAGGATAGCCACACTTGCAATACTCAACACTCAATATCTTAGTGTGTAGAATGGTTATTCACAATACCTCTAAATGTGCTTACATGCTTACAAGCTAATAAGGTACGACAACAAAAGCCAAAAAGCATACAATAAATGACTCTTCACAATGGATGAAATAGAATTTCTTAAAGGAAAAATCCAAAGATGATATGCAAGCTCCTAGACTCTTTTCTTATTGTTATTGGTGTGTCTATATCATTCTTCTTCTTTACAGTGTCTCTTATATCATTTAACAATACTATTGCATGCATTCATAGTTGCACCTTTCTTTTGTAAGAGAAACACAATCATCTCCAATTAACACTTCATGACATAAACTATTTGTGTCAATTACATACACCTTTATATTGCTATAAAATTGCGTTTATACACCATTTTTACCAAATTCACACAATTTAATTTAGTCAACATTTTGTTCATTGATTTTTAAAGGATTTGTCACTTATCTAGCAAATCCAAGTCATACAGCTTAATAATAAAACAAAAGAAGGCTTAGACAAAACTAGATTTGTACTACTTAGTTTCTATGTGTTTGATTTATTACTTTGCAAAATTGAATCAATTAATACTATTGTGTTTTATGTAAGTCAAGGAAATGAATTTCTACTAATGGTTTATTGTGTTTTACGTAAGTCAAGGAAATGAATTTTTAGTAATGGCTTAGTACCCTCATGGAGGACCTCTAGAGGGGATGTGTGCATTTAATAGGGTAGGTAGTAAATGCTCCAAAGATGGTGGATTGGATGCACAGTGGAGGGACGATCTCAGTGTTTGAGATGGATGCAAGTAGGCACATGAGCTACACAAGGGATTGAATCTTGCTAATGCTGCATGAGTTTTGTTGCCATTCATAAATCCTCCCAAGCATTTGGCCATAGCAACCCTTATTATCAATAAGACAACAACCCATTGTAGCCATAGCCCCATCGCCCTAACGAAGTTGGATAAGATGCTATCTTCTTTGAAGTGCAAGAAGTGGTGCTTTTGATTGTAGGCACTGGTCACCTCACAAATTCTCACATGGCTCATCAGCTCTCCCCATGCTTCACATGCCTCACATGCAATCTTGTTGCCAACAGAAGAGATCAAGTGGGTACACAAAGCTCCAGCAACAACAGGCTTGGCAATCATGATGACATGTGTTGTTGATGCATGACAATGGTCATGGTGTTGTTATAGAACTGCATGTGAGCTTTGCACACCACCTATGGTGGAGGTAGTAGACATGCCAAAAGGCTTGTAAGGGCCGAACATGGCGAAGCACACCCTTGCTTCTACAAATTTTTATTACAAAACGAGGTTTCACATATATGGCATTTCACACACACACACACATCTTTATACTTACGTACACCTTTTTACGTCTTTATATATACGTACATATATTGTATAAAGGGATATTCATATATATGTATGTATATATACATGTGTGTGTGTGTGTGTGTATATATTGTATATATATCTATGTTACATATACATATACATATATATAGACATATACATCTACATCTATGTATATATATATGTATCTACGTATACCTACACACACACACACACACACACACATATATATATATATACATACACACATATATATATATATACATATATGTGTATGTATACATACATATGTATGTATGCATATATACACAATCTATACAAGATTAACCACAACCCCACCTCACGCCACGTGGGCAAAGGAGGTGGGGCTAATTCAAAATAACCCCTCCTCCTGCAAGCGTGAGGAGGAGCCAAATCTCACATCTTCCAATGTAATTTTAAACTTGAATCTAAGAAGATCTCATCTCACATCTTTCAATGAAATCTTTGTATACATGCTTACATACCTATAGATACACACACTTATATATATTATGTATGTATGTGTATCTATAGGTACGTAAGCATGTATATATA